>NC_056749.1:327039341-327156841 GCF_019279795.1 Protopterus annectens | reverse complement strand
AGCAAAGGCAAAAAAGACAACAGAAAAAGGTGGCTAGGATATTTGCTGTCGGGCATGTGCCCTCACTCTCCATACATCCAAGTGGCCGGTGTGACACTAGTCTGTGTCACTGGCTGTGAAGCTGTGTTTGCTGTCTAGACCATCACTTTACTACACAGTCACTTCCATTAGTTTTCCAAGGAGGAACCTCCATAAGTTCTCCTTCAGGGCTTTTCTTGTTAAAATTGATAACACTGACTCATCCTGTCTCTTCTTTCTTCTGACTGTATCTAACAGCTGGGATTACTTCCATACTACTTTGTTCAAGGTTTGTAGTGAGCCATGTCCCAACCCAAGAGAAGAGGAAAATGAACACAGCATTCTATAACCGTGTTACCTTGATCACATGATAGGCCTTAGAATCTCAAGTATCTGGGTGCTGCTATTAATTTCTGCTTTATCTGCTCATTTAGGAACTACTATGCTGTCTGCTATGCAGACAAAGGGAAATTATTTTATTTTGTAGGGAAACTGTACTGTTTGACTAAGAACACTGCCATATTTTACCATACTACACTTACATCTTTGTGTGATGGTTGCTATTTAGCCCATTTTAATGAATGTATTTATTTTTTTATTTATTTACACTTTGTTGAACAAGTTAATCCCACTAGGCCAACAGCCTCTTTTTGAAGGAGACGTGAGGTGGTATTCATACTGACTTGGCCTCTCCACTGGGGAAGTTCCCCTACTCTTTTCAATAAATGCCATTTCACTGTTTATATCCATCTGACTTACCACCATCTCAGGCAGATAATGCCAAAGGATGGTGCACTCAGGAGAGCAGAACCTCTGGTTTGCTGCACTGCAGTATCAGTATTGGAAGAATTAATCCAACTACATGGTATGTGAAAAGAACTCACAGTCTCCTATACCAACGGCAAGTGGGACACCTGTTGAGCTTCTGAGACAGCTATTTATACACTGTCTTTTTTTAAAACTAGTTAAAGCTTTGTAATATATCTATATAAGTACTACATCTTGGAGAGTTTCTTCCTGTCCTTCAGACTTTCCCAGCAGACAAAAGTAAATAAAATAAATAAAAATTAATACAGATTTTAGAGATGACTGACACTTTGTCAGTCATTCTAGTGACACACAAACAGTAAGAACCTTGTCAGCACTTTTATGCAATACCTCAGTCAGTACACAGTGTTTGCCTGCATACATACTGCATGCTGTGTAACAAAAAAAGATTTATTAAAAGAATGTGATGCTGAAACCTGACTTGTGGAAAGTTTAACTTTCTTTACTGCAAAAACGAATGCAGAGAACATGTTCTTCATGCTTGTCATGAACCACTTAGCACTTACCAAGCTTGTTTTACTTGCTCTTCAAGTGTTTATATGTAATTATATTATCATACAATTTACTACAAGCTATTCCCAAGGGGAGTAAAGCTATTCCCCAGTGGGCCCCACCCAATTAAACTTCACTTAAGAAAATAAATAAAGTAAATCACATTAGTTATTATTCCTCAGGGTTTCTGTTGACACACACAGTTTAACTGTTGTATTACATTGCTTAAAAATCTACTAAACTTGTAACATCTGACATCTAAAGCATATAATACAAGTTCATCATTCTCCCTCTTCCATCCATCTGATGGATCAGGACTCAATGAAATAGTTTCATCAAACCATGATTTGATCAAAAACTGCTCAGTGAAGCTATGAAATCCAATAAAATACATTAATTGCACTATTTTATAGCATTGTTACACCCTGAATAACTGGTTTTGTAACAAGATTTGCCTTAGTTCCAGAGGATTAAATCCGGAGCTCCAGCCACTGTCTGTGTGGAGTCTTGTATGTTTTCCCTTTATCTGTATAGGTTATCTAAAGATATTCCATTTGCCACCAACTTTTAAAAATATTGTTAATTAACTACACAAAATTGACCATATACCCATTGCATTTTCGCTTTCTCTTGTGTCATAGATCATGGCTAAAATGGCCCAAGAGGGTCCAATTCAGTTACCCAGTTAAACAAACAAATATGCAGCTTCTCAACTGATGATTTCAGCATCCTCTCATATTAACTCCTTCCTAGTCACCAAGTCTTTTTCTAAAAAGGTATCTGTACGATGACAGCGTTAGCAGACTCCAGCACCGTTGCTGTATGTGGAATATCATTAACAAAGAATATTATCATATGCGTAACCTTGAATGTATTTTTGTGCAAAACAACCCAGACAATTGAACAACAAAAGGATGACTTACCTGCTTTACAAGACACTATATTCTTTCAAAAACAATTTCCTGCTCCACAAGTACTTCATTAGGATCAGGAAGGTGTTTAAACTGCTATCTTAATAAAGAAAAATGCAATACAATTATGTTAAATCTTAATTAACATCATCAGACATAGACCATGGGAAAGAATCTTGTATGAATCCATGCCTGGATCAGGATAATATAATTTAGAGATGGGATTACTACTATTTTAACACATGCAACAGGATTCCTATCAGTTTAACATCTTCCTTCTTCTTTGCCTACTTGCTTTTGTCTGCCTGCATGCTTTTCTGTCATTCTTTGACAAATAGTGACTCAATATTTTTCTGTATTGTCACATATTCCCCATCTGACATTTCTGTTTATATTTACCCACTTTATCCCAGCAATTCAACGGCATGTTGTTTTCTATCAATGTACTGTCTATGTCTCTTCCAGAACAAAAGGATACATCTGAGTAACTTGAAAACTCAAGTTTCTGAAATAAGTCACTCATACTATAGCCCAAACAGTAGAATATAGCCCAAAGAAATCATTAGTCACATTATAAAATCTGCAACTCAGTCTTACTCAATACTTTTAATAATACTTAATGGATGTCTAACCAAATTCATCTTTAAGTTAAATGCAAAAAAAAAAAAAAAAACTGCTCTTGCTGGCAAAAAGGGTTAACAGGATTCTTTTTCAGCATTTTAAAAATGTAAAGTAGGCCTTTCTTCCCATTCTTGCTACGAGTCAGTCAACTTGAACGCAGTAGGGGGGTTCCATTCAACTGGTATTCTTTTCTGGGTGGATTTCAGAGATCCCTTTAAGGCCATCGGGAACAAAAAAAGGGTTAAACTGCCGTGTCTGGAAATAGTGAAAGCAGGGGTTATTTTTTTAATAAAGAAACCCAGTATTGTGAGGGCTGAGAGCAGGTCAAATCCAATTACTGCTCTGCTATTGTTATGGGGGAGTGGGCATTTGGAGCGAGTCTATATAGATAATGTCAGGTCTCTTCCCATTTTAATGGGGAGACCTCAGGGTCAAGGTGCTGGCTCCTTAATTGGAAACCTTTTCATACTTCAGTTTTCTGTCTTAAATCTTCAAAAAGAAAGCACAAAATGATTCAGATGAGCAGGAGGGAAGAATGGTTGTTTTGGGAGGGGGGAGAAAGTTTAGTACTGTACCATGACTTTTTCAAGTTCTGATCCTCCCAACTAATAACTATTTCTAAGTCACTTATCTCAACCTGTTAGTTTGTATACAAAGGTTTCCATTTTCTTCTAAGTCCTCCAACCCCACACTGAAGCTGAAAGCCTTCAAAAGCACCCATGAAGTTAGTTGCAAGAAGGAAACACCAGTCGAAGCAGTGACTGCTGATTAGATAGCTACTGTGAAATCTTAAGATCCTGGTTCAATACAATGGAGAGTAAATATTTTTTCACTGTTTTAATTTTTATACTGCTGCCAATTTCACCTTTCATTCAGTTAAAGAAATAACATGTACAACAATGCTTGGTGAACATAATTCCAGAAACGAACGAATCGAAGATGCCTGCAAATAGACCTATCTTTGCTGAACACACTTCTTAGAAATTTAAGTCAAGCTTTCCAAAATGTGCTCGCTGTGCAGCACTAAATTTAGGGCTATTATCTGAAGTACAGCAAGACCATATAAAGCACACACACACACACACACACACACACACACACACACACACACACACACACACACACACACACTTATATACACAAAATGGCAACTACAGATACTCTTTTGTCATTGGATACTTGCTGCAGTTGCCAGTTATTTCAAAATAGATACTCCTTCTAGGAAATACCTGAAACTATTGTTTAAAATAGCAGCAACTGCTGCTGTCATCTTCCTAATAGTTTGACGAGAAATGAGTTATCAGCAACTTAAATTAGCATGCTCTTCTTTAGCTTACAGACTCCTCACTAGTATTCTAGGACGTGTTGAAAAAAACAAGTTTGTCTTTCACTGGAGCTTGTGAAAGGCATGCAGTCCTTCTTATTCACGCATCATGACTGGAAAATTATACTGCTAATTGTTTAACTATGCTGAGAATGACATTCAGTCCCTGGTCTCTCTAGTATACAATCAAAAACAGTAACTGACCTCATAAGGAAACTGTAGTGGGAATGACTCATAAACATATGTTGTAATGGGTACATTGGGCAGAGTAGTATTAAAATGTACTTCAGAATATTAACTTGATACAGTCCATACTACTGAATAATTCTGTATTAGAGGGAATGTGGAGTAGCTAAATGCATAGTACTAACATTAAATAGAGTTTGGTGTGGCCTTAAAAACATCAACATGTTTGCTTACAATGTAACAAAAATGTTATTTCCACATTATTCACTACTGGGCAGTTATTATCATCACTTTTACATTGCTCATATCAGAGGTAGAAATCAGTGACTGCAAAAAGTACTTTCCAAAGCAACAGATTTTTAGTCTAATCCAGATAAATATCGTGCTAAATAATGCATACTTTTCAATTAACTAACTTGCCTTAAATTAACTCTGCTTATGGTAGTACTACTGAATATCCTATTCTATGTGAAACAATCTCAAATCAGTATAAAGATAATCTAGTCAATTGCTTTTACTTACAAGTGTTGTATACCCTACAATTTGTATAGGTATTATCCTCTGCAACATTGTTACTGTTCTTGTTTTTAAACACCCTTATTAAATTATCACTTAAAACAGAGGCACACTTAAATTGATAGAAAAGAAACTTATAAGTAAGGGTATGGCATCTAGGTTTAAAGATGTTAATGTTCCATTGTACTCAGCCCTCATTAGACCAATCACTGACAATGTGCCCCCCTTCAGTAAGTATTTGACCAAGCTCATGCAACAACTGCAGCATCCATAGAGGTTCCTCACAAAAAGAATACGTGGTGTAGACAACATGTCCTGTGTAGACTGCCTCAAAGCCTCATCCTTGTACTCAATCTCCTACTGATCCAAAACCTATGGACCTACTGCACACCTCCAAAACACATGGCATTGGAAACACCAGATATATGGGCCTAAACTTCATCTGTAATGTAAATAAGACATATTGTAAGGATATTTCTCAGAGACTATCAGTTCTCTAGAACAGCCTTCCCATCCATGTGAAGCAGAGTTTCTCCCTGCATTTATGGAAGTCCAACTAGGATCAGTGGATGGTGAATTGTAAATTTAGCTATGATCTGCCACTTTTGTCCCTATTTGAAAGAGAAAGCTTGTAAATGGTCCATCACCCATACCCAAGCTAAAACCCCCAGTAAAATGAGCGGTATCAAAACTTGTCAAATATATTTGGAAAGCATAGCTAAGAGTATACGGAAGCTTAAGGGCTGTTATATTATTAACTGCCTATAAACCTACAAAAACAGCCAATATTAACATTTTTCATACTCATGCATTGCACATTACATATGTTTTTTCTTTTTAACAATTACTCACTCCAGTATTGCAAACTTGATCAGCTGCTGCCTTCTTAAGCCTCACTACTCCACCTAAACATTATTCTCCATGCATTATTCCTACAGATTCCATTTACTTGTATGTCATTTGCTCCTTCCCTTTTCTAAAGATTCCACCTCTAGTTCTTTTATCTCCTTTACAATATTCAGTATTTCCAGTTACAGTTGGTTTAAATTTTGATTTCTATTTTCCAGCAGCTGCTTTTTAAAAAGGCAGTAGCAATTCAGATCCTGTGCCCCTGCTCAAAAAATCATTTTCTTTCGATTCTCGGCTGGTGCACCTTCTGTGCAGAGTCTGCATGTCCTCCCCGCAGCTGAGTGAATTTAAAGACATGCAGGTAGGTGCAAGCGTGTGTGGGTGTGCCTTCATTGAAGGTTGGGCACTGGGCTGGCAACTTGACACCGTAAAAATTCACTGCCAATCATTAGCGGACCAGAGTTACGCTGTGGCGACCCCTAACCGGGAAAAGTCGAAAGAGAGAGTTACATCTACTTGCCTTTTATCATACGAGATTGCACAGTCAGAACCTTGGTCTTGTCACTTCTTAATTTTGGTAATTGAGAAGACAGCTATGTCTAGAAGACTTAGCTGAATTACTGTTCTCTGGTATACTAGATACATAAAGCCTGGAGTCCTCTACACGGCCATAATGATCAAACCCACTGTGCTGAATGATCTGTAATAAAAGATTCACAGTAAACCAAAAGAAGCTCAGAAATGAGAAACCTAATACAGCAGAGAGTGAGAGAGAGGGGACCATGAAAAAAAATCATAAGAGGTTTCTCTTCAAATAATACATCTTTCTGAGTATTACACTAGTTTAAGCAGAAAAGATGAGAGATTGACACGTACATCAATGTCTACTGCATTAAAAAGTAGAGGTGAAAGCTTCAGAAGAACAAAAACAGAGCATCCCCTATTGTGTCACCATCATGAAGTATGCCATTAACCACGGAACAGGATAAATGGGTTTTAGGCAGTGTAGGCCTAGATTAGTAAGGATCAGTTACATTGTAAAGAAATGTTTAGAGATGTATCTGCACTTGTCATGAATTGTAGGAATCAAAATTGACTTCTCAAGCAGCTGAAATGGAAGCAATTTTTTTCAATCTTAATTTTGAAGATTTTATTTGAATATGTCACCCTTGCTAACCTTGCAAGGCATAACTCTGACGTAACAGCTACAACTCACAAAAGGGTTACCAGGTAGGGAATTGATCCCTCATATCATATAAATTAAAGCTCAGACAGTTAAATGAGCGCAACATAACTATTTCTGAACTGTTGATGTGAAGTTGTTAAATCTCGCCGTTTATTCTCACTGATGGGTTCGGAGCCAAGGTTTGCCAGTAGCTCGAGACCACGCCCCTTATCCCACAATGCGCTGCTGGAATTACCTCAGATCTAGTTTGCCACGGCAAGAGAGAGCTCGGTGATCCAGTTACCTCGGACCATTTTTGATAAATCGCAAGTTTTAAAAAACTTTTTTCTACTCTTTTTGACAGATTATTCTTATTTAGTGTGTGTGTGTGTGTGTGTGTGTGTGTGTGTGTGTGTGTTTCTTGTTAAAAATAATAATAGTTTAAAGTAGGTTAGATTGTAGAGATAGTGCCCTGTGTTGGTTTAATTTTCTTTGTGTTGGGCCCTTTCTTAGCCCCTACAAATTTTACTTGTTATTAGTATATTGTTTAATGTGGGCTTAGTTAGCCCTGTATTTAACCTTTACAGGTTAATTTTGTGGTGTGTCTCTTTATAATATGTCAGATGAGAGAGAAAAGTCTCACCCCAAATGTCCAATGTGTTTACTGTCTGGGGGCTAAACACCTCCAAGACTCCTGCAATATTTGCCACTCTATTTCATCTAGGGTTCTCTTAGAGAGAAGGAGAAAACTCTTAGATAGGGGGTTGCTGCAGCATACTTTCTCTGAGGTGTTGGGTAGCCAGGAAGGTGCCAGCACTACTTCTAAATCTTCAAAACCTTCTGACTCTAAACAAACCAAGAAGGCAAAGAGATCAGAGGGTACAGGGTCATCGGTTCCACAGTCCTCAGAACAGAGTGTCCCTTTGGTTCAGAGCCAGCTCCCAGTATTGGAGCCGGTCTCTGAGGTTCCTTCATCTCCTCTGCTCCAGTCAGCACCTTCGGTGCATTCCTCAAAGTCTTCGGTCAGCCTCTCTGATATGGATATGGATCGGCTAGTGCAGAAGCTTGTACGGGCACCGGGACTTGCTAAATTGTTGTCGGCCCCGACCACTTCGTCGGAGCTGAAGACCATTGAACCGGACTTGACTACTCCTCCTCCGAGCCGTACTGGACTCTCGGAGCCGAAGGAGCCCGAACCGATAGCTGTCGAACGTATGGAACCGAGACCCGCACTGGTGTTATCGGTTCCATCTACTCGGACGTCCTCAGCGCCGACCGAGGATGCTAGGAGCCGACACTCTCCCGTCGGGTCCGGGGAGGATAGGCGGACCAATTTGTCGGTGCCGACTCTTCCTCTTGGAGCATCGGCTCGGATGAGCTCGGCTCCTACCTCGGGCTCAGAGCCCATGGTTTCGGTGCGGGAGGATCGGATGGTCCCTCCAGATCCGTCTACCCCTTCTCATCGGAGCCATGGTGCTTTCGATGCCATAAGGAGAGTCCTGTCTCCTACAACATCATCGGCATCAGTTTGGTCTTCCTTCTCCCCTAAAGTTCCTGTGTCTGCTTCTACGCCTATTGGTCCCCCTAAGCATAGAGACCCCGAGCCTCAAGTGGCCCCACAGGGCGTCCCCTGCTCTTCCAAGACCTCCCCAGATCTCCCCACTGAGGAGGTACCCTGGAAGAGACTGTGCAAGAGGAGGCACTTAAGACTCCCCACAGGAATCTTTTGACATTCGACATGGACTTGGATAAGTCAGAAGGGTCCCCTCGATCCCCCTCTGAGGATATCTCCTTTGCGGAGATATTAGAGATCCTTAGTCAGAGGGGCGATTGGCAGTCCAAAACCCCTACTGAGGACGAATCAGTGCTCTTGAAGGCTTTTGGGTCTCAACCTTCCACTTCTTGGGTGTCTCCATCTTATGATGAGCTCATGGAGCTGATCTCTCATAAGGCGTGGGAGTCACCGGGGCCATGGAACCTGTCCCTTGGAAACTGAATATGTTCATCTCTTCCCTGGTGGACAAAGCCTTTTTGACCAAAGGAGTGCCTGTTGATGCCACAGTGGTAGCTGCAGCCACCAAAAAGGAAGTGTCTGAAACATCCGCATCTATCCATCTTCCTAACAGAGATTCTAGGATCATGGATAGATATGGGAAACGCATGTTTAGTTCAGCGACTTTTTCTCTGCAATCGCTGAACTATTTAACCCATTTTACGAGACTGCAAAGAGATCTCCTGAAAGAGCTAGGAGATACTCTCCAGGGTACGGTAGCTGCAGGGGCTGCCGGCAAAGTCAACACACAGCTCGCTACCCTACACTCGGTTGTGAACTCATCCATGCGTCTCACATCTTATGCAGCTGATGGTTCGAGTAGAGCCGCTAGTTCAGGCATTGCTCTGCGAAGACAAGCCTGGATGCGTCTCTGTTCCTTTGCGGAACCCTTTAAGTCTTCCTTTATCAACACCCCAGTTGATGGCTCATCACTGTTTGGGCCTAAAGTAACGGAAACTTTAACCAGGTGTGAGCAGGATGACAAGACCCTATCTGCCGTTGGAGTCCATTTTTCTACCCCTACTCGGCCCTACTCCAAGGGCCCTTGGGGAGGGAAAATGTGGTTCCGAAAAGCACAGGGAGCCTTTCAGGACACACATGGAGAAACCCCCTCTAGAGACAGAGGAGGGGGTTATAACGGACGACACCGCCCAAGCGGCAGAGGGTGACAGATGCCAGTTCTCTGGTCAGCCCTACCAGCGCTCCTGAAAGGGGGCCCGGCTGTTCGGCTCTGGAGGCAGTCGGGGGTCACTTGTCTTTGTACCCAGAAGCCTGGCTAAACATAACATCAGATACATGGGTACAAAGCATCATTTCCAGAGGATATTTCAAACCGTTCTCTTCCCCTCCTACTCCTGTAAGCAGAATCCCAGATGTTCCACCCAGTCTCAGGGAAGAAGCAATCGTAGAGGTCCAAAAATTGCTAGAAAAAAAGAGTCATCCAACCAGTCCCAGCAGACCAAGTTAGATTCGGAACTTACTCAAGATTCTTTTTGGTACCAAAGAAAACAGGGGACTGGAGACCTATCTTGGACCTCAGCAGACTCAACCAATTTGTAAAGAAAGAGAAGTTCCGAATGGTCACGCTTCAGTCCATTCTTCCCTTCCTATGGAAAGGCAATTGGATGTGTTCCATAGATCTCAAGGATGCGTACTATCACATAAAGATGAACAGACGCTCCAGGGGTCACCTGCGTTTCCGGCTGGGAGTCAATCATTACCAGTTTCGAGCCCTGCTTTTTGGTCTCACTACAGCCCCCAGGGTGTTCACCAAATGCATGGCAGTGATCACGGCTCACCTGAGGCGTCTAGGATTCCAGGTGTTTCCATACCTAGACGATTGGCTCCTCACTGCTACCACCAGGCATCAATTGACTCAGGCAACACAATATACTGTGACACTCTGCCATCAATTAGGCATTACAATCAACTTCAAAAAGTCTGCCTTATTGCCATCGCAGCATACCGCTTTTATAGGAGCAGAGTTAGATACCTCAACCACCACTCTACATCTTCCAATCGAAAGAGTCTCACTTCTTTGCCAACACATCATCTCACTGGTGTCAAAGAACAAAGCTACAGCAGCAGAGGTCTTGAAGGTACTAGGTTTGATGGCGGCAGCAATCCTGGCTGTACCACTCGCAAGGATGCATATGCAAATCCTTCAACGACTCCTCTTCGCTCAGTGGTCCTACCAAAAGCTACCAATGCACTACATGATTCTCATCACAGATTCTTGCAAGAGAGATCTTCAGTGGTGGTTGACGTCTCTTCATGTTACAACTGGAAGACCCTTTGTTCCACCCCCCAGTAGCCACTGTGACCACGGACGCTTCCCTGATAGGGTGTGGGAGGGGGGCAATTTCAGGGAAAGACTGCCCAAGGCACATGGACGGACGCTTCCCTGATAGGGTATGGGGGGGGGGGCAATTTCAGGGAAAGACTGCCCAAGGCACATGGACGGATCAAGAGTCACATCTGCATATCAATGTTCTGGAGTTGAGAGCGGTACTTCTGGCGTTGCAGTACTTTCAGGACTCTCTTCCTCTAGGGACAACTGCAATTCAGACAGACAACATGTCATTGGTCTGGTACTTGAACAAACAAGGCGGAACCAAGTCTTACCCCCTTTGTCGAGAAGCACTCAGGGTATGGCAATGGGCTGTGTCATCCCACCATTTTCTGATAGCAACGCACATCCCAAAGAAATCCAATGTGATAGCAGACAAGCTAAGCAGGGCAATACTGTTGCCTCACGAGTGGTCTCTCAACCGAGTTGCAGATCTGATTTTCCACAAATGGGGCCAGCCTTGCTACGACCTCTTTGCCAGTCACATCAATACCAAATGCAGAAGCTACTTTGCCCTAATACCAACTCCGGGACATTCCCCAAGAAACGCACTCGTACACGATTGGCCTCCGGGTCTCCTATATGCATTCCCACCTATTCCATTAATACCCAAGGTTTTACAGAAAGCAAAGTTGCTGGGATGGACAGTTATCCTCATAGCTCCCTACTGGCCTTGACAGATTTGGTTCCCCTTCCTTCACCATCATCTACTGAAGGATCCATGGATCTTGGACCCAGTTCCGGACCTTCTGACACACCCATCAGGGGACCTCGATCCCTCACTGCAGTCCCTAAAACTGACTGCTTGGTTAATCCACTTCCCCTAATTGCCAGGCTTCATTCGCTGTCAGATGATACAAGACAAATCCTTTTGTCTTCTCACAAGCCATCCACCAGGAAACTATACCGCAGTAAGTGGAACAGGTTCTCAATTTGGGCCAATATAGACAAAATAACCCTTTCCGAGCTCCTCTATCGTCCATTTTAGAATTTTTGACAAAATTTTTTAAAGAAGGAGCAGCAGCTGCCACAGTTCGAGTCCAGTTAGCCGCCATATCAAATTTCCACCTTGGATTCGATGGGTTGAATGTTATGAGCCATAAGTTATCTAAGGCTTTTCTTAAAAGGTGCCTTTCACGAGACCTCCTGTCAAAATTCCTTATTCTCCCTGGAATTTGAATTTTATGCTGGCTCAAATTATTCTCTCCCTTTCGAACCAGCATCTTCTTGTGATCTCAAATATTTGTCCTGGAAGACTATATTTCTGATAGCATTACTTCTGCCCCCAGAACTTCAAGCATTATCTGTTAGCCCTCCTTACATGATTTTCCATGCTGATAGAGTATCTCTCAGAACTAACCCCTCCTTTTTGCCTAAAGTCTGTTCTGAATCCAATATCAATCAGGTCATTGAGCTGCCAGTTTTTTTTCCCCAACCACTCTAACAAATTGGAATACATGCTACACAAACTTGATGTACACAGACAGCTCAGATTTTATCTTGACAGAACTAAGGATATTAGAAAATCAGATCAACGTTTTGTATCCTTTTCGGAAGACAGAAAAGGTAATCCAGTGGCTAAAACAACTTTATCTAAATGGTTATCAGATTGTACATCCTTTGTTTATGCGAATGCAAACATGCCATTGACACACAAACCTAAGGCTCATTCTACCAGAGCCGTTTCTATGTCTTCTGCCTTTCAAGCTAAATTGCCCCTTGACGATATTTGTGCTGCAGCCACTTGGTCTAAGCCTCATACCTTTATCACACATTACAAAGTAGATAAGGCTTCCAGGGACAGGTCTTCCTTTGGTTCCATGGAACTGAAAAAAGTACTTCCATGAGCCACCCAAGATTGAGGGTGCTAGGGACGCTACCCATCAGTGAGAATAAATGGCGAGATTTAACAACTTCACATAAAGAAGTTATGTACTTACCATAACGTTCCATGTGAGTTGTTTCATCTTGCCTTTATTCTCACGTCCCTCCTTCCCCCTCCTGGCTGACAGGTGACTTAGAGGCTAGTACCATCCTGGTTATTCAATTTTTCTTCCCCTTTGAGAAGTGCTTCCTTGTAGAAATAAATAAAAGGGTATATATACTCGCAGCAAACAAGATCTGAGGTAATTCCAGCAGTGCATTGTGGGATAAGGGGCTTGGTCTCTATCTACTGGCAAACCTTGAGCTTTGCTATTGGCCGTGCCGGAGCCGAGGATCGGCTACGAACCCATCAGTAAGAATAAAGGCGAGATGAACAGCTCACATGGAACGTTATGGTAAGTACATAACTTCGTTTTTTGTCCATATGCTACTACACAACAACCCTACCCAACTTCTTATGGTTAACTCAGCAATTCCCTGCATGAGATTTGAACTTCTCTGCTGAATGATCTAACCTTATGGTACAGACAACAGAAAATAATGATACTGCTTACCTTCAGCTACACTGTTCCAGATGAGTGGAATAAGTAACTTTACAACACTGTAGTCCATCAGAAATACATTGAATTATCAGGTCTACTTCAAAATGTCCTGAACACTACAAAATATTCCAGTACTGTACAACTTCATCAATTCCATCCTACAATTCTTTTTCTTAATCTGTACACTTCAGCTAGCTTAAAGATATGAAACCTTCTACAGGAAGTTAGTCCATAAGACAACTAAAACATATAAAAGCAGCCCAGCTCTCACCTATACGTAGGTAGCAGTCAAACCTGGAACTCTAGAGTCACTCAAACTCACAGCTGTAATTCTTTCTAGATAAATGTTGCCTAACCCAGCAGTTACTCCTAATGAAATGTACAACGTACCCTCTAATGAGTCAAGACATCTGCATTACTTAACACCTAACATGACTCACTTACTCACTTGCTACCACATATACACAATAGCAATAACAAGCTAAAGCTATAAAGCGAAGCTGTTGCATACAACACATTATGGTACACAAACTGACACAGTATACATTACTACTATATGGATGACATACATTCTGCCACTGAAAACCAAATGCATAACAAAAAAGTATACAGTAAAAAATGTCAAACATTAAGCCTTCTTAATTACAACTTAGCAGATAATAAATACCTGCACTTATGTGTACATTTTCCAGCTGCTTAAATGTTAACATACCATAACATGACTAAACTTCTGTTTTTATTATGTATGCATGCCTCACCAGTCTTCTTTACAGTGTAATGGAGCACATCATTATGTAATTCATATATGAAGATACTGGCAACTTACAATTCTGGATCCAAACCTGCCTGGGTTTATAAATGGAAGACTCTAACAACAAGACTTAACAGACATCTTTTCAGAAGTCACCGAGGCATTGGATGGGGGCAAATGAGTAAAGATTGCTTACTTTGCTCTGGCAAAGGCCTTTGATAGCATTCCACATTCTAGTATTATTGGCAGATTAATCAAGCTAAATGTAAACCTTTATGTAACCTGATACAACGCCATAGTAATAGAGAGATAAAGCCGTGGTCAATTAGCATCTTCAGTGTCTGAGGCACTATCAGGGAAGGATGCCTGTGCCCATCACTGGGGGATGGACTTTTACCTGGATGCTCTTCATGTCTGATCCCTTGTGGAGACTGAAGCTGTTGAGGGAGCACTGATCTTAGAGGGGTATGTGTAGAAGACATTGGCTGAGTCAACAAAGAGGAGGGATGATGCACCTAAGCATCCCCATTCCATGCACATCCCTTGGATGTTAACAGACTAGTGTGCAGGGAAATAGGAAGTAGGTCATAAGCAGAGCTCCCACCTCACATAGCAGCAAAATGAAGCAGTCCTGGGATGGCTTGATCTCCTTGTCAGTCCCAACCCTAATCAGACTGAGTCCAGGGAAGGCTAGTTGAGATAGGTAGACCAGAGGATAGAGGAGAGACACTGGGGTTCATTTATGGTAAACAACATGGGACATTATATAATCCACTGGGTAGTCAATTAGCTCACTGATAAAATCCAAGCAGTCAGGAATGTGGGCACTTTGTCCTTCAAAAGGATAATTTCTAGTGGTGTCCCCAGAGATCAGTGTTAGGACTGCTTATATTTGATATTTACTTCTCTGAGGTTAAGGCTCTGTAGCTGACCAAGTTTGCAGATGACTGCAAATTTGAAGCTATCATCAGCTTTCCTGTGGACTGTCAAATCCTCCAAGAGGGCTCAATATGCACAGTCTTATGGTGCTAGGACCATGGTCTAAAGCTAAACTCTGAAAAGTGTAGTACTGTATCCCCTGTAACACACATATCAAATGAATGATACCTCCTCCTCAAAATTGGCTTGGTTATTAGGAAACTAGGCACTTTTTTACACAATGAACTCTCCCCTGAATGCCATATATTTACTGTTGTCAGAAAGTCTTTCTTCCCAGTCTATTTTATGAACATATTTTCTAGACACAAGGAAGTTACTATCTCCTGTCATCTCTCATTAGGCCCATAATAGGATATAAAGCTCCCTCTGGTATCAGTCTGTCCAAACAAATGAACCAGTATAAAAAAACAGCACTTCCTCACCAAAAGAATCAAAGCCAAGATTTCCATGGGATATACCGATCACCATAAAGTGCTACCTCTCCCTCTTTTCTCTGTCTTGCGGAGACTCCTAAGGGGTGATCTCTACCTTGCTTAAAAGGCTTAAAAAGACCCAGTCCTGTGTGACCTGCAGATATGCAAAACCTGTCACACCATGAAAGCCTGCTCAAAAGATCTAAACCTCCAGTGTGGCATAAACCGAACTTCCAGGTGTGAGAGATAGCTTTCTCAAAGATTTCTCCTCTGGCACAGACGTCCTCTTTATATTAAGTGTATCTACCTACCTTTCTTCAAACGTGGTCTAGACAAGTGGATTGGTAGCTGTAAATCCAACCGATGACTACCCCCTGTATCCTTCATGTAAAGAAGAATTAAGTAATGGAATTTGTAGTAGTTAAGCTACAAGCCAGACCACTAGTGACATTTCACAAGGATTCTAGGGAGGACATGTAAACAAATATAGAAGATACACCGGCTTTGTATTAGAACACTACCCCACTGGCGTTTCTGCTCAGAAATGGGCATGGCAAAAGTGATTGGCATGGCAAGGGTGTCTGACGTGGCATGTTAATCATGCATGATTAACAAGTCATGCAGATTTGCAAGTGTCCTCATGAATATTCATTGTGTGGTCATACTGTGCCGTTTTCCGGAAGTGTTCATTCTAGCGGAGTTATTCTTGTGTTTATTGTCCCTTTATTTTAAAAAAGTTTGTCCTTTTTTTTTTAAAGAAATGAAAGGATAACCACACTTCATAACCAGTCCCAACCTCAGTATTATATACAGTGCACAGTAATACGCAGTATAACCAATTTGACGTTTTTCTGTCCACAGTGTTATGGTAGCTGCTTAATGTGCAGTGTACTTTCATAAATACGAGGACAAGTAAGGAGCAGCAGATTCACTATGGTTAAGTCAAGTCATTTTGCTGGTTAATACATTTACTTAATATGTTTATTTATAAACTTACTTCCTGAATAACAACCTAAATTGGACTGACTTTGGTAACCAAATGTCAACCTGAGAGCTCTCGGGAGAAAAATCAGCAGTACCAAGCTGAAATGTGCAGGTTGACATATAGTGGTAAAGTACAAAAGAAATAACATAACCATGGATGTCGTGCTGCACATGTGGGACCTTATAACGTTATCAGGCAGCATCCTACATTTTTATTTTCTGATGTTCCCTTAAGTGAGGTTTCAAGACTGAACTAACCTGCATTTTTAATTGTAGCATGCATTTTTGTGAGCTTTGCTGTTCCTCACCTTATTTCCCCCAAATCACTTTCTGTGGTATCGTTTTGTATAGTAGTCGGTTTTGCAGGGGGGGCAAGCCCCCCTGCACCCCCCCATGTACACATTGCTTCTTTACATGAGTACTTTTACTGTGTTTCCATGAGTTTGCACATTACAGAAGTAGCCTAAAATGTGCTGTTTTCTTCCAAGAACTATAGTTGCTTATGTGCATTTATTACGTGTTGCATTCGGGTCGCTAGTCAGAAGCTTGCATGAATAGTTTGAAGTACAATCTAATGTTTTGAATATTCATATTGCCGATGAAGGGCTTCTTACATTTATTCCCACCTCCACAAACAAAGTTCATGCGCAGGGTGTTGGGCGGTGCTTGCTACTGTGCATCTGGTGGGGTAGTGTTCTAATGCAAAACCAATACACCTTCCAGGAACTAAACAAGAGACAGATGCATATTGTGGCAGCATTGTTAAGCATGAATATGTAAAAGCCATTATAATTTAGTCACAGTATTGAAAGACAATCACAATTTGATGAAGAAGGAGGATGATTTGAGGAACCAGAGCTATAGATGCAGTGTACTACAGCATAGAAGGTGCAGCATCTCAAGCCAACTTCTGACAAGTTTGCATTCCACATTTCCGACACCTGTGGAATGTACAGTTGTTCTGAAATTTACTGTGTGTGTGCTAACTTCCTTACACCAGGCTTTCAGTAACAGCAGTCTGACAGTTGTTGCAGAAGATTATGGCTATGATCTACAAATGAGCTGTACCCTTTAGGTCAGGTTCTGATTCTGTCTGCCTCCTTTCACCTACTGTGTGACTAAGTAACTCCTCACAGCACAGTTCTGCATCAAGTTTACTGCTTAGCTGTGGGCTGTCATGCATATATGTAGAAATCTCTGTGACATATCTGAAAGTTGACGGTGGTGGCACACTACCAGGACAGCACTGCAGTCAGGCAGCTATTACACTACCTTCTGAATTCTTTTCTTCAGAACATATCTACCTGAATTTGGTGACTGTACTAAACAACAAATAACTGAACTCTACTTGTATATATCTCATAAGCAAATGTCTTTGCTGCATTCTCAGGCTTCAAAAAAAACTGTTTATAGGTTGGATTGCTTAGCCTTTATGAAGTACAGATGAATTGAGAGGATTAAGCAACTGCACCTGAAATCACTGTGGACAAGAATACTGCCTTCCCAAGGGAAACCAGCCTTATAAAACATTTTTCTCCAGTCCTCGTCTGCTGCTAGTATGCATTTACATGTATTTAGTACTTACAGGATTTCTAAATAATATGTGCATAGCTGTGAGGAGCAAGCATAATCTATTATTAAGGAGAAAGTGTCTACTTTACAGAAGTATTTTACATAAACATGACATACAGAAGCAGCAAAGAGAAAACAGCTACATGTTTAATAATCAAGTGTGGCACTGTCACAACTAGTTACAATAACTACATCAAGTGTAATACATTTATTCCACTGTATAAACACCAGAGAAAGCAAGCCATAAATTTCTCCACTGCAGCTCTAAGCAACTGTATCACCCTCTGTTCAGTGACACCATGCTCTAGTGGGGAAGTGTTATGCTATCATGCTGACACACTTGACATAATTCCTGTCAAGTTTTGCAACCATTGTTAATTCAGCTGGAACATAGCTGCAAAACCCACACTGTGACAACTGTAATATATTTCCAGTTCAGACCTGTGTTAACATCTTCTCTGTAAAAATCATGCCAACACACAAATCAGCATAATTTTGTATGCAGATAAGTTCCAGTTACAATGCATGTGGAGCCATATCCAAGCACAACTTGCTGCAGTAAACACAGGAAAGCACACATCAACAACTGACTAAACACAATGATCAAGGCTTCATCATCTCTGCTTGTCTGCCTTAGATCCTTAACAAATCACTCGGCCTGGTCTCTACAGAACAGATTTATATATCCGAGGAATATAAAATGCTTTCATTTTGCCTGCAGTATTGTCCTTTTGTTACAAGATCCCTCCTACCCAGTAGTGTACTCTTCACCATAGTGGTGCAATGCAGCTGCCGTATACCTGCAGCTTGTGGCTAATGCCTGTCTTCTTTGTTTTTTTTTTCTAAGACTCTAGCTAAGCTGCCTCACCTTATTTTACTGAACCTTGCCTTTCTTTTACAGTTTTAGCTGCTTGAAAGTACTAAGAGATAAAGTAACTTGTTTCTGAATATGGTAGGAGTTAAGCTGCTCAAGTGGAATTTGAGCCTCAGCCTTTCAGTTCCCATGAATGCTCTCTATTCAGATCCCATACCACCTGCTAGTATAGGGATATGCAGTAGCATTACTCAAAAATGCAATTTATCTTTACTTAAAGAGATCAAACATTACAGAAATCATAAATGGCACATTAACAGAAGATAAACTTTGCTGAACACTGAATATGATATATGCCAATTTCCTTACTTTCAAATCCGATTAAACTTTACACACACACACACACACACACCCACACACACACACCATTCATCTTTTACTGTATAGGCTACCAGCCATAAAACAGACCATTGACTGTATGGAACATGTTAGGCAAATGCACATAGTACTGATAAATGCATTCTGTAAGAGTGAACTATGCCTTATTCTTTTTAAATCTTCTACAATTAATTATTTGACAGTCAGAGAAAGTGACAAAACACTTAAAACTTTAAAAAAAAACTAACAGACTTCACCCTAACCCCCTATATATATGAGTGGTGATATAGACAGAAAAACAGGGATAGAAAGGTCAAACTAAGAACTTGACTGCAGATACTTAAATTTATTTCTTTTCTTGCATGACCCAGTGACCCAATGGGCAGCATTACAACCTCACAGTGAAAGGTTGTCCATTTTCATTCTTGGTTGGGGAGCCTTCTCTGTGGAGTATGTATGTTCACCCTATGCTTGTGTGGGTACTCCAGTTGTCTTCCATCTCCCAAAGATATATGGTAGGCTGATTGCTGACTTTGAATCCCCCCCTACAGAGTTTGTATGGTGTATATCTTTTACGGAAGAGAGGCCTCGCAATCTTCTGCCACTCCCTACCACCCTTGTGAACTCTGTGGATAGTGACGGCTGTCCACTGGGTCACTACAGGTGTCAGACGTGATTCATGAGCAAGGATTGATTTGTTTTATTAGTTGTTTCTTATTACATCATAAGAAAACATACATTGTTAAATGTACGCCTCTAAAATTAGGTGTCTTTGCATTTTGTTCTGGTCTTCTAAAGTGTTATAATAATCATTTTGCAATGTGCATGCTCCATTTGGAAAGTAGCTCTTTGCAAGCGTCAGAAAAATAATGGCACACAGTTCTTTAATTTTACCTTGTACAACCATATTTGTCATGCAAAAACACAGTCACCACTCTCGTGACTCACTTTTCTCTTTCATTGCATTTATTCTTCCATTTCTCAATGTGCAGACAAACAAATACACAGACATGTATACAAACACACACAGTGATGGTAGTCTTGACCTGTATATAATGTTTTTCATCACCCCCATCCTCTCAGTCAGCCCACTAGCCCTTCTACTAGCACCCAGCTAGCCTGTTCACTCCACCTACAGGGCAAGATTCATTTTTTCCTGACCAGGAAGACAGACCATTTGTTCCGCTCAAAGGGAAGAGTTATGGGTTAGAGAGCAGACTCGTCTGAAGACCACAGAAGGATAATCCTAACTCCCATTCCCAGGGTGGCTAAGAATACAAGGAATGCAACTTCCTGGATAGTAACCTGCAAGGTTTCACAGAGGGATCCACTATCTTTTTTTCACCACACCACAGAGGCCATGGTTTATCAACTTGCACCTGCTATAACTCCATTGCTCCTGTAGGGATCAGTGGTGCAGCAGCCACACCATTTTAGTCCTTGCCCAAGATAGGAAAGCCATCAATGACTTTTTACTCCCATCTTCCACTATGATAGAACTGACACGACCGGAACCAACTAGTACAGAACTTTTGACTTGAAGGTGTACATATACAACAAGTGTGTGTGTTTGTGCAGCTCTTTTATGCTACTACTATGCTTCAATGAAGACAGCAAAACAGACAGAGAGAGGTAGACAGACAGCTAGATATTTACATAGATAGATAAATATGGTCAACACAGCACAGAATCCCTTGCCTGTCAGCTGCCACCTGCAAAATCAACTTCACTCCTGGAGGGTCACTGGTGAGGTGGTCATGCTATCTCCATCTTTCTCTTTCTCCAGTATAAGCAAGCCAACAATAGTCTTTCAAGTTCTATCCTCTCTTGCCACAATCTGTATACCACCCCAGCCATGTGTTATAGAAGTTTTGACTTGATACTGTACATATAATGCAAAATGTCTGTGTCTTTTTCATTTACTCTGCTTCAGTGAAAATAAACTGTTAAGACAGATATCGATATAGATAAAGCTATATAGACATACTGCAATTCAGGTTTATATAGCTTCTTTTAAAACATGTTAGATAACATATGCGTCATTAGGAGTGTGTTATCGCCATTAACCCCAATTTTCCCATTTATACATAGTTTTGTGCTGTGACGTCAACCTTAGTCAGTGTGACTAAATCATCTAGAGAAAATTAGATATTTATTGATATCTGCCTAATTGTTTTATGTACCCATAAGTCCAATTGTCAGGTTTTTTGCACAAAATCTGTGAATTTCCCATTACTGTCCTTGAAAATACTGTGGCTGAAAGTTGTCTTACTGAGCACATGTTAAATAAATAAAACAATTCCTTGTTCCTTCAATGCTTGTCCATTTTTGTAATCCTAGCCATTATTTCTCAGCCTGTTGTTCTCTTCCTCCCTATAAATGTATACACTGCACTGTACAGCTATAATCTACTGCTCTTAGTTAATATACTTTTTTTCTGTTTGCTGCATCTGTAGCATTGAAGCAGCTATTACTATGCTTTTCTGCTGTTGTATGCTTCTGTTTTCCCCATTATAACCAGGTTGTACTCCGACACAAAACAGAGTCCAAATCACACTTTTAAGTAAAATGTACCCTGTAGTATTTTAGAATGTGATAACATTTTAAATAAGCATAATGAATTGACAGCAATGCCTACGCATGATACATAGGCCTAGCTAGTATCACGGTGGCAAACAGAACTGCATACACAAGATCTATACTGATAAAAATTTTCATGGGCACGTGGGAGAATTTCCCTCAGTCTCAGTACTTAGGAAAACTGCCATGAAAACAATGCAAGTACTCTTCCACCACCACCGGTGGACTGTAGGACAGACCTCTACTTAATATTTCACTATTTCATGTGGCAAAGTTGTTGTGCATTAACTCAGGTGGTACAAGCTTGTTGGTCTTGACTTCTTAACTCCTCATTAGCTACAGCACTCCTGTATACAGTGCTAGAGTCAGCACTGGAAAGGACAGACTGTAGGCAGTCCATCACCAGAAGTTGGGGGGGGGGGGGGTATTCCAGTGCAGCTAGACAAACAGTATAAAGAAAGGAAATGCTGTTGGCAGAGGGTATCTGGTTTACATTTTATGTTTTCCTATAGAACTTTAGCATCATCTACTAAGTACATATGTGCTTCACTATAATTTCATATACACTGTTAAAGAGGCAACCTTTCAGTGGTCTCTTTTTCAAAAGTATGAGAAACACAGCTGCAGACAAATCAAAGGGTGCTGAATCTGAAAGGACTTTGTATCATATTTCAAATCCTAGAATTTCAGTATGTGGATTTCTGTGTCAGAAACTTCAAAGTTTCAAAAATAACCTTGATGGCCTTCTCTTTTGAAGGGTAAAGCTCCCAATATCCCATCAACTTCTGCAACACAATTTATTTTAACCTACACTTGTCTCAACTTTTTTTTTAACAGTAACAGCACCTAAATTTCATATATTTGTTGTTGAAAGTCCATATTTCAGAATTCTGAGTTCTAAGCTAAGACACATTTTCAATTTGTGCGCAAATGTTTACTACACACCAAAGAAGCCAATGCTTTGATAGAAACATACAAGACAATACAAAAAATCTTACACCTTTCCTGTGAATTTCTTTCTAATAACAATAGATAAAACTACAATTTTAAAGATGTTTGAGCATGTGCATATTGGAAAGAGGGTGGGGCAGAGATTATACTTGCATTGAAAACTGACACTGGTCAAACAGAGCAGCTTCCTTTGAAAACATTGTACTCTCCATCTTCAACAAACACCATACTGCATGCAAAGTAATGCATATCCCCCTCCCCAACACACACACACACACACACACACACACACACACACACACACACACACACACACACACACACACACACACAAATGCACAAACAGGCCACTGAAGTAGACACAATATGGTAAAAGTATCAGCTTTTGAAATACATGAGTGCCAAAGTGATCAGTTACTTTACAATTAAATCATCAGAACTCTAATTTCTGGGGGGGGGATACACATAGAGAAGAAACTCAAGCTTTACCTGAAATGTTTACTGCTAGTCATCACTGATAAATGTATTCCTTTGTCTTGCTATTGTGTCTGTGATGGTAGCAGATATTTTTAAAAAGTTTATTATGCTCATAATTTAACATTATTTAATTTTGTAGAGAAAGAAAACAGGAATTTCTTCTGGGTCCCTGATATTAACATATACAATTTTATGCCAAGATACTTGTTGAACTACAACTTCACTCTGGCGTTGTTTAAAGCCACTTTGACCCCTTGTCCAAATCCGTAATGTTGATCCTAGGCGAGACAGAGGCGTTTCTTCTAATGGTGTCTAAGGATTCTTAATGAATGCTTCTCAGAAGCAGCAGCTCACTAGAATTCAAACAGTAGAAATCTGTAGTCACACTAAACCCAGAAATGAGAGAGAGTAGCTCAAACCACTGCATCATTTAGCAACTCATTTATACTGGAGAAAGCACCAAGTTATGCTCTGATAATGTTCCCTGGAAGTCAGAATTGAGCAGCTTACCTGAGATGAGATCCCCAGCACCTCACATGCTGTGCTCCTTTTCATTCTTATTAATTTACTTCTGTAAAGCACTGCCACAAACAGGCTAGCATCAGAATCCTGCTTAATACAGCTCATTCATTTTTAACAATTTTCCAGTTAAACAAGTGGTTATATTCTCCTTGAGGCCTCATTTATGTCTTGTCTTAAAATCTTGTGGTCCTGGGTTGCCAGGTCTGCTGCAGTTTTATTTTAATCTTGATTACACCCTAGAAAGACTGCATTTGATTAGCAGACCACTCACTACTGGACAGACTGATCAGTCAGGGAAGGTTGTGGCCAGTCGATGGAGCTCACCCAACCTAAGTTAAGGGAGTTGGCAAATCCTACTGCAAAAGCAGCATCTGTTGAAAGTAGAAGAAATATAGTGCCTGTACAACAAATGTGAGATGTGTGGACCTGACAGTTGAGACCAAAGCACTACAGCTAAAATCACAGATATGCAGAAATAATCACATGCAATTATCCAGTGTAGCAAGCATTGCATGTACTTACTGTGCTTTCTTGCCACTGGAGGAGTTATTAGGAGCTTTCAAAACACTCTTGAATCCCAGTAACATGATGGCCACAATCCCAAACTCTAATTTCTTACTTAGATCATGGGATTAAATTGATATAAGGGAGACAGTACTTTAATGATCACAGCGAAACAGGGGGGGCCAAAAAAAACAAGCATTCTGCTAAACAAAGTTCTTGAGTTTGAGGCACACACACTTCTTTTGGCATTTCAGTATTGGGAATGAATGATAATCCCTGGTTCTTAACCATTCAAACAGAGGAATGCAGCTACAGACAAGCACACTTGCACTACACAGTGCTATGTACCTACCTTCCTCTCCACTGCTTTGAATGTTGAATTTTATATCATTTATGCAACTATTTTTTTATGGTTTGTGGCTCAGTTATTAAGTGAAAAGAGTCTTCAGACCAGTACGTAAAAAGTTAACTAAGTAAATAAGGCGGCCGCGGTGATGCAGCGGTTAGCATTGCCCCCTCACAGCAAGAGGTTCTCCGGTTCGATCCTCAGCTGGGGTGCCTTTTGTGCGGAGTCTGCATGTCCTCCCTGTGGTCGCGTGGGTTTCCTCCGGGTGCTCCGGTTCCCTCCCACATTCTAATGACCTGCTGTAGGTGGACTGGACACTCTAAATTGGCCCTAGGCATGAGTGTGTGCATGTGTGTGCTTTCTGTAGAAGGTTGGGCGCCGGGCTGGCAACTCAACACTGTAAAACTCCACTGCCAATCATGAGCGGATAGCTGATCCCCGCTGTGGCGACCCCTAACTGGGAAAAGCCGAAAGAAGATATACTTAAGTCTCAGAGCCCTTCATTTCAAACCAAATAAAAGTAACTGATTTATGTTTGATGTGAAGAAATGTTATTCAGGGGAGGGGGAGAGGGGCATTGAATGAAAAATTATCTGTCTTCTTAGGCACTGCAAGTCCTGAAGCCACGGCTTCCTAAGCAGCACACAAAGCAGCCAGAGCAGCAGAATCAAAGTGAGGGATAATCTAAGACTTATTCTTATTTCCTTAGATAAACATTAAGGCACTTTCAATGGAAGGTAAAAGGGGCTGCCTCTCTAAAATGACTTCAAAGAATGAGTCCTCAAGCAGGGACCTAGAATGTGAGGGGAAATTCAGTGTGCCTGTCATTCTCTAGCAGAGGCATTCATTGCTTCAGAAAGAGTAATGGATAAAGATCTCAGGGACAAAGAGAAGACCTCTTCCTGGTAGCAGCCATAAACAAACTCATGAGACAGTTGATGCAAGGAGTAGTTGGTAGTGTAGGCCATGCATTCAGAAGACAAAAATAATCCTGCCTAAACATATGATGATAAAAGGTATGAGCTACGGGGCTATCATAGTCTCACTCAGCCATCCTTTGCCACATGTTGAATATATTGTAAAAATCAAACATGAAGCCAAAAAAACTGAAATCCCAAAAATGAGTACTGGAGGTCTGTGCAATCTGTACCAGCCATTAACAATAATGTGCTAGGAAATGAAAGACACTACTTATTCAGTTGCATGTCACAGCATCTTAAAGAGTGATTGATGGCAGTTGTCACATCCCAGGTCTCTTTCTTAAGACTAGATGCTGGGGAGTACCTATCCATTTGAAGTTGTACCTATCCATAGATGAGGAGTGGAATGATGACCATTTGACTACAGAGTGACGGCCGAATATGTCAAGATCTGGAGAAAATAGTAGTTGTATTGGACTTTTATGATCTCCCAAAATAGATTTAGGCATAGTATTTGTGTCCTTAAATTTTGGCCTCTCATGCTCCTGCCTAGTATCTTTAAATAAGCTTTCCATCTTGTCCTTGTACAATAATTCCATCAAATCATCACCGTTTAGCACTCAAGCAGCAATGAAGAGCTTCAACATTCAATCTCAGGGAGTTCTAGAGCTGATTCTCTGTCATTTCTGATAACTACTGAAGCTATGCACCAGTTTTAGACAACAAAACAAAGATATTATGGGCAATGTGTCTTGTATTTGGGTGATCATAGGTATACTTGGTAGTAACGCCGTCTAGAATCCAGGTTAACAAATCAGATATGTATAAATGGCTGGGCTGGAAACAAGTGGAGTGGCCAGGCACACTCTGTGGAAGCATTAGTGTTTTATGAAAAACTGCATGAGACGGTTCAGAAAGTATATACCCAAGTAGTCCACTTGTAGCACTCATCCTCATCACATTAGGTGTGTCTGTTTTGGGGTGATGTGTTCATGAAGAGTCATTAGAATAAAGTGACTCAAGTCTCCTGCTACTGTTGTTTTATTCGTTTATTTATTTACTTGACATACTAATCTTGAAGACTAATAAGTTAATAAAGGTTCTGCAGTCTTATTTTCTTACATTGTCCGAGATGAGAAAGTAGTGCCTTCCTTTGCTTTCTGATATCTGACAGGGCAATCAATGTAAACAAATGTTGCAAAACAGGAAACAGTATGCCATGGCATTCTCTTTTATGTCCACATCATACATGTATCCAAGCTGAGAACGGCTGTTAATTTTTTTCTCTAATTAAATCAGGACAGTTGACATGTTCTGAGAGCAAGAAAAGAACTTCAAACATAGTTCAAATAAGGAAAAAATGTTTATTCCGCTTCTTATTGAAAATCGCACAACTCATGCATGATACAAGGTTTCATATGATAGCAGTTTTCATTTACTCCAAGTAGATGAACCATAATTTGTTAAACATGACTCAGCAAAACATTTTACCATGATATGCTGCTTTGGGAGATAGCTCATGTTGTGACAACTTTGAAGAAACTTAGAAGCACTTGGGTTGCATTGGGGATAATTTACTATATGGGGATTTGGGGAGTACCCCCATAAAACAACCTGCTGCACATTTTTTTCAATTACGTTTCATTTCCACTAACATTTGAATGAAAAACTTTCTATTTTGGTGATGCCAATCATTTGACCATAAAGTATTTTATGAAGACTGAATGGGCTAAAGAGATTATCTGAACCATTTTTATATGTCATTAAGCAAAACATGCACTAGTGTACTTGTGGGACTTTCACCCAATTTGAAATTCACCCCAAAACATTATGACAGCACAAACAGAACAGTTAACTGCCTGTGATGCAAAACTAACTCAGATAACTTGTTAAGCTCAGCTTTTGCATCTTTACAAACTGATCAAATAATAATAATATACACACACACACACACACACACATATATATATATATATATACACATATATATATAAACACATACATACATATATATTGCTGTTGATTTGAAAAAAAACAATGTAAATTAAAGATTAGGTTAAAAAGCAACAAGACATGATTGATGAGCAGTAATAGAGACCACAGCCTGGACTACCAGCAACATGATACTCACAAAAACAGTTTTAAAAATTATAATGAAGAAAATCAGAAAAAAGTTGAAACTTGGAAACATCTTAGGTAAACAACTGTATTAATGGTGACAACATTTTCCAAGTCTTATAATTTGGACTAAGTAAAACACAAAGCTGGACCACTTGGGGGAGGGGGGTAGATGCGTTATAATAAATTTCCATGATATCCATTCACATGAGATTGTTTTTTAAGATATGTTCACAGCCTCATTAAGTAAATACAGATCTGAAAAATATTACTTATTTTCATAAAATAGGGGATATAAGAGCTGGGTAAATCATAGATGATGCTGAATGGAAGCAGGTTCACGTTACATAAATAGCCAGCATTCTAAGTGAGACACTCCATTGCACACCAGACATCATGTGAGAAATCTCTTCATATCTGAAATAGAAATTTTGGAAGGTTACGAAAAGTGATCTTCCAGCTGAACAGCTCACCTTCAACTATGAGCCCATACCATATGGGAAGTAAAAAAAAAAAAAATTTACTGGCAAGGCTTGAAAAGTGACAGTTGGCAACAATTTGTTAGATCACTGTTTTGTTCATGAGCATAATTTACAAACTGAACTATAACACAACCTGCATTCTTTGAGATGTGGAAAAAATAAAACTAAATCAACCCTCAAACGAACACAGAATGAATGACACTATGATGATGAGAAAGAGGTTATATTAATCATATGAGTGAGAGAGCGAGAAACAGAGAGAAACAATCACAACAGCTGAGCCTTGATTAAAACTGAACTTAACAGGAAGTAGGCCTAAGATGAGCATTTCAATTTCTAAACTTACAAGTTTGGAAAAAAAAAATAACTGATCAAAGGAATATCAAAATAGTTCAGTCCACAAAGTTGTCATCTCTACCTCAAAGCACAAGTCACTAACAGGTACAAGCAGCACCACAGTAAACAAAATCAGTCTAAAAACAATAAATTATGAAATAAATTATGACATGCAGATTCTTAGACTTTATATGCCAGAAATGTTTAGAGAAGGGAAACTAAACGCAGAAATCTTTTTTATAATAAAAACAGATTTAGAAATTAATGTGCTATCTTCTCACTTTCAGCCTAAAGGTATTTTAAATAGCACTGTTCCAAACATGCTAGCAGCTAATGTTTTATGATACACTCTAGCTTTTGAAACAGTGATAAGAGACAACAAAGAGAGAGTGAAATAGTGAATGACACACATGTCCATCAGACGGGGCACAGATTATTTACATTGTATTGGTTTATGAATACCAACCAAGACACAATTGTCTGGTTTTTAATGAGACACTAACTTGCTTCCAAAGTTAGTAGACAGCCAGTAACTATTTAGGTGGCTTGGTCAAAGACAGTGGAATTTATAATTAAAATTCATTCCTCTGACCAGAATAACTCAATGCCACCACTTGAGATGCACAAAAAAGTTCACCAAACAATGTTTACACTTACATCTAATGCACACTGCAGCAACAGGATTCATGCACAAGTCTTTAGGTTCACATCCAACCAAGCACTTCACTGCACTACAAAAGTGGGAGGTGATTGCTAACTCCTTAGTCAGCTGCCAGGAACTGGAGCATGAAAACCTCTGATCAAAAGTCAAATGCTCCTCTTGGTACAGTTTTGCAGCTGTGCTCTTTGCTAATTATTTCATTTCTTATCAAATATTTACTATTCATTTGGCTGCTCACATAAGAAAGCAAGAAACATTAACCCAGTGCTCTCTGAACCCATACAGGCTATGGTAGTGTTGACAAGCAACAGATCAATGCCTTTCCTTGTTTTACTTTAATAGAAAGCAAATGAGCTGCAGTTAATGAGCTGTAACCAGCCACATATCAGTTCCACATCTACAAGAGCAACAGTGAGAAAAACATGACTGTCAGAATACAGGATAAAATAAAGAATATATGGTTTGACCTGCAACCCATTACAAAAAGAAACAATCAGCTTCCCAACCTTCACCATCACATTAATGACACAAAACTGTGACATAGACAAATAGACTCAATGATTTGCAAATAATTTGAGGGTATGTTGGGTTGAAATGTGTCATACAGAAGTCTACTGAACTCTACAGGGAAATAAGCATTAAACTTGCAAGAAGTCAAACATCCACTAATGCGCAATTTCAGTAATATTAACAAATATAAAATTCACTTGCTATGGCTTGGCCAGTTTGTTTCGCTGCAATGCTATGTTCTTGCAGCACGACAGAAAGAAACAAAATGACCCAGAATAACAGCAGTTGGTAAGCTATGAAGCCACCTATGACTGTTGTCATCACTGTGAATTTGCTGGGTTATGCAAAGATGTAAGTGTTGGTAAAAGAGAGCTCTCTGCTCTTAATTCAACTGGGAACCATATCCCTACCCTGAGGTTATGAGTATCCAGATTTATTTACTTTTTTTATCATATAAAGTCCCAGACAATGCACTCTTAAGAGAAAAGTTCCAACACATACAAGGAAATTTACAGTTACCATGTGACTTGTAAGCAATCATTGCAAATTCACACACTTCTTTGACTCAATGTCTGTCTTGGAACATATCTTTTCAACCTAAGGATGCTATGATGCTATGTTTAACAGAATCATTGGCTTGAATAAAAAAAAAAAGAAATAATTAGACCTTGTCAAACTCCATGGCAGCAAATTATAGCAGACTTTCTTGAAAGTAAAGCACAGGCCACAAGTACAGTTTCACAAGCACATTTATACTGAGTATCTATCAGAAGGTGGAATGTGTTTGTAAAAAAGAAATAAAAAACAATTATATTACAACATCTAAAATAACTCATAAAAGATTAGCCTGGCAGAAACTGCAAGTGTTATTAGATCAATATTACAGTGCTTACAGTTCTTGTCGAAGTTTGTCATGGATGATTGTATATAGTTGTAAATAGTTGATTATTTTGTTTTTCACTTCATGTTTTAATTTGTTCTGGTTGCTAATATTTGTCTGAAAAATCAAATTAAAAATGGCTGTAAAAAAAAAAGATGATGTGTAAAGAATGACAAATGTTAACTACTGGCCTCAATGACATAAAACAAAAGATGTAATTATGGCTCTCTGCTGGTGTGCACAGTAGTAGCTTAAACAATGAAATTACAACTGGTTATGGTATCCTTGATTATGTTGTTGTTCAGTAGACTGCAGTCTTACATGCCTGTTCCACTGAAAGGGACAGAAACTACATATACATTTTACACGGCAGTGAATGTGCTTCACATAGTCATCCTAGTGGCTGCACCCCATATGCAACTGTTAACACAACCAAGACTGTAAGTTGTAAAACATGTTGTTTCTAACCTTGTTGATGGAATAGGTTTTCAGTATTCTTATTTGCTGAAAAATGGAATTATCAAGTAATACAAATATTTTACAGATGATATACAAATGCCAGCATTCCATAGGATGTACCCTTTATTTTTTGCGGCCGCAGTTGTGCAGTGGTTAGTGTTGCCGCCTCACAGCAAGAGGTTCTCTGGTTCGAATTTCGGCTGGGGTGCCTTCTGTGCGGAGTCTGCATGTCCTCCCTGTGGTTGTGTGGGTTTCCTCCGGGTTCCCCCCACATCTCAAAGATATGCTGCAGGTGGATTGGACACTCTAAATTGGCCCTAGGTGTGAATGTGTGCATGTGTGTGCCTTCTGTGGAAGGTTGGGTGCCGGGTTTGCAACTTGACACAGTAAAACGCCACTGCCAATCATGAGCAGACAGGTGATCCGTCGTGGCGAACCCTAACCGGGAAAAGCCGAAAGAAGAAGAAGTCTCAATACTTTAAATGGTCTGTTATGTCTGATCAAAATTTGCGAGCTTCCAACACAAATGTTTGTGTATTTCAGCACAAAACCTATTTCTTCAAAATGAGTGTAGTAATACACTGAAGCAGTTAAAGCTACATAAAAGCTCAAAGCACATGTAATAGAGATACATGGATTTATACGTAAATTAAACCAAAAAATAATGCAAGTAAACGCTTTAACCTGCTGCCACTTACAGACTCTTACAATATTAGCAGTACTGAAGATACCTGACAACTTTAGATGTTCACTTATTTAGTATATTCTTGAAGCCACTTTAAACCCCAAAGCGCTTTTCAAATGCTGCAGAATCCATATACAAGTATGCACAAATCCTTACAAGAAAAGACTCGGGGTGCTTACTTCCATCTCCAAACACTGTCAACATGTTAGCACATGACATGACGTAAGTACATGTTCACTGCAGCCACAGTCATCTTCAATTTTTCAACCCTCTGAGTTTTAAATAAATAAATAGCACAACCTCCAGAGTTAGTGGCACACTACTGTCAGCTTACGTGGTTCATTTTTAGACACATGTATCCCAGAAAGTACTTGGTGATGACAATCATATCTACCAGTTTTGTGTCTTGGCTGTAATTTCTCATTAGTGTTGCAGTTGCTTAAAATGGTGAATACATAACCAGAAACTTCTAAATTACTTTTAAGATACAGTTTGCTTTTACTAAAATTTAAAGGTCTCAGAAACACATTTGTGATCTAGAGAGCAAGAGTTAAACCCCGAAAATACAAAAGAGCTTAATTTTACCTACTAAACATTAGAGTCTGATAATACAAACAATGAGACACTTTTGGTCATTTTAAGAGTACTTTACCTGGTACACTGTGTTAAGGCTACACGATGTGAGAGTGTTCGATCTCGCCGTTTGTCCTTACACCTGGGTTCGGAGCCGATCCTCGGCTCCGTGTCGGCCGCTTGCAAGCTCTGCATCGAGAAGAAGCTCGAGACTAACCTAACTCCCACAATCCCCCTCTGCCTTTACCTCAGATCTAGTTTGCCGCTGCAGCGTTCGCATCACTTGATCGAGCTCGAGCACCTAAAGCTAAGATTTAAATATTTTTTCTTGTATTCTTAAGAATTATTTTTTTCTAAAAAATTATTTAGTGAACTGTATGTGTGTGTGATACTGTTTCGAGGAATTCTCGGTTCCATTTAAAGTTGTTTTAAACTTTATTAGAGTTTCCCTCGGGGCCTACCACCCTTTACTGGATTGACTACCGGATAGACATTCTTTTTTACTGGATTTGACAAAATTACCGGATTGGACATACCTACTGGACTTGATTTTTACTCTTTATTATCCTTGTTGTTAGCTTTACTAAGATGTCTGAGAAAGCTAAGTCTGGGTTTAAACATTGCCAATGTGGGCAAAAGATGTCAGTTACTGACAACCATAGTTCCTGCGTCTACTGTCTTGGCCCTCTCCATCTGCAAGAAGACTGTTCAATTTGTCATTCTTTCAGTGGAAGGGTCATGACAGATAGGCGCAGGAAACTCATGGATAGGGGTCTTTTAAAACCTACCTTTCAAGAGGCTCTGGATGCTTCAGACCAGGCATCCAAATCCTCGAAGGAATCGAAGACGTCGGAGCCCAGGTCATCGGCTCCGAGCTCTTCAGTTAAAGTTCGATCACCGGTTCCACAGACTTCGGGACCGAGTGTTCAACTGTTGTCAGTTTCCGAGTCTCGAGTCTTGGAACCAGTGACGGAGCTCCCTCCCCCGACACTGTTGAGGTCGGCTCCGTCTTCGATTCCTTCGACGCGCTCTTCCAGACCCCTCTCCGACACCGATGTAGACCGCGTGGTGCAGAAGTTAATGGAGAATACGGCCTTATCCAAACTCATCTCGGTCTCCTCTCAATTGGTGTCGAGACTTGAAGGCCTTCCCCTATCTCCATCTGTTCCTCCTCCGAGACCTGTCCAGTCTTCGGAGCCGGAAGAGGCTGATCTGCTGATTGTGGAGCCCTCGGTGCCAGAACCGTCCTTCTCTCGGTCGGCTCCGTTCACCTCGACTCCGTCGGATCCGGTACCGGAGTCTCGGAGCCGAAGATCCATCCTTGGTTCCGGGACCGAGAGTCGGACCAATGTTTCGGTTCCGACGCTCCCTCTCGGAGCCTCGGCTCGGATCGACTCGGTTCCGTCCTCGGGGTCGATGCCTTCGGTGCCTGTTTCGGGGATTCTTCCCATTTCTTCGGAACCGGGAGATACCTCGACTCGGGACCCGGGGGCCTTCGACCTCAAGAGGAAGGTGTTGTCTACCCAGACAACCACATCAGCAGAAACAGCTTCTCCTCCCCATAAAGGACCGTTATCCTCCTCTGCACCCACGGCTACATCTAAGCGTCGAGCACCTGTGTCTCAGCCACCCCTGGAGGGTGCCCCCTCTTCCTCAGAGGCTTCTTCGGATGCTCCCCCCGAAGAAGTCCCTAGGAAAAGATTGCGTAAGAGGAGACACTTGGATTCTCCACAAGAATCATTGACATCGGACACTGACTTGGATGAGTCAGAAGGGTCCCCAAAGTCACCCTCAGAGGATGTCTCTTTTTCTGACATCTTGGAGATCCTAAAGCAGAGAGGTGATTGGCAATCCCTCCCCCCTTCTGAGGATGAGTCAGTCTTGCTGAAGGCATTTGGTGCTCGCCCTTCCTCCTCCTGGGTCACTCCACCCTTCGATGAGTTATTGGAGCTGATTGCTCGAAGGGCGTGGGAGACGCCTGACACGGTGGAACCAGTCCCTAGAAAGCCTAATAAGTATATTACTGCACCCCAAGACAAGGCTTATCTAACAAAGGGAGTTCCAGTGGACGCTATGATGGTGGCAGCGGCCACGAAAAAGGAGATGTCGGAATCTTCCTCATGTGTCCATCCGCCTAACAGAGATTCTAGGACTATGGACAGGTACGGGAAGCGCATTTTTAGTTCAGCGGCTTTTTCTATGCGATCCCTGAACTATTTGACCCACTTCACACGACTACAGAGGGATCTAATCAAAGAGTTGGGAGATACCCTCCAGGGTACTACAGATGCTGCTGTTTCGGAGAAAGTTACAGCACATCTCAATACCCTTACATCCATTGTAAACTCGTCCATGAGGCTGATCTCATACGCAGCCGAAGGATCGAGTAGGGCAGCAGCTTCAGCGATTGCTCTTCGTAGACAATCCTGGATGCGCTTATGTTCATTTGCTGAAGCCTTCAAGTCTTCCTTTACTAACGCCCCATTTGACGGTGCCACTCTCTTTGGCCCCAAAGTAAAGGAGACCCTTACCCGGTGTGAACAGGAGGGAAAGACTCTGTCTGCTGTCGGAGTCCGTTTTTCCACCCCATCCAGACCGTACCCCAAAGGGCAACGCGGTGGAAAAATGTGGTTTCAAAAACCCCAAGGATCTTTCCCAGGCACACAGGGTGATGCCCCCTCTAGAGGCAGAGGAGGGGCAGAGGTGGAAGATGCCGCGCTGGCGGCAGAGGGGTCCGCAAAACCAAGGTGACAGGGATACACCCCCTGGAAAACCTTTCCAGCACTCCTGAGAGGAGGCCCGACTGTCCTGCTCTGGAGGCAGTCGGGGGTCGCTTAGCTTTATACCCTCAGGCCTGGCAAAATCTTACATCAGACAACTGGGTAAAAAGCGTTGTTACCAGAGGCTACAGAATACCCTTCCTAGTGCCCCCCATTCCAAAGAGAAGACTCCCAGATGTGCCGCCCCATCTGCGAGACCCTGCAGCTATAGAAATTTCAAAGCTGCTAGAAAAAAGAGTCATCCAACCAGTCCCAGCGGACCAAAGAGGATTCGGAACTTACTCAAGGTTCTTTTTAGTTCCAAAGAAGACAGGGGACTGGAGGCCGATTCTGGACCTAAGCAATCTCAATACCTTCGTCAAGAAAGAAAAGTTCCGAATGGTCACGCTTCAATCGATCCTTCCATTTTTACAGAAGGACGATTGGATGTGCTCAATAGATCTGAAGGACGCTTACTACCACATCAAAATGGCCAGGGCGTCCAGGGATCACTTGCGCTTCGGCTGGGAGCCAGCCACTTTCAGTTTCGAGCCCTGCCCTTTGGTCTAACCTCAGCCCCCAGGGTTTTTACCAAATGCATGGCAGTGGTGGCGTCTCACCTGAGACGCCTCGGATTCCAGGTGTTTCCGTATCTGGACGACTGGCTCCTTTCTGCCACCACCCAGCGTCAGCTGATTCAGGCCAGGGATTACACACTACACCTTTGTGTTCATCTCGGAATTTCCGTAAATTTCGAAAAATCTTCACTACAGCCATCACAGCATATCTCATTCATAGGAGCAGAATTGGATACGCATCATTTAATTCTAAAACTTCCCCCAGAAAGGATAGCCTCACTACAAAACCACATATCTCTTCTTCTGTCATCCAGAAAATCCCCAGCAAAACTGGTTCTGAAGGTTTTGGGTCTCATGGCAGCTTCTCTCATTGCGATACCATTGGGAAGACTGCACATGAGAGTTCTACAATGGCTACTGTTTGCACAATGGTCGTTCCAACAGCTACCTCTGACACACGAAATTCTGATCACAAATACATGCAAATCGCACCTAGCCTGGTGGCTTCAGACTTGCAACCTTTCCAGCGGAAGACCATTTGTGCTACCCACGCCGACACCTACGGTGACCACGGACGCTTCCCTGATAGGGTGGGGGGGCATCTTTCAGGGACAGACAGTCCAAGGCGAATGGACCAATTTAGAGTACAATCTGCACATCAATGTTCTAGAGTTGAGGGCAGTGTTTCTAGCGTTGCAACACTTTGCTCCCCTTCTTCCTCTAGGGACTATTGCAGTTCAGACAGACAACATGTCCGTAGTCTGGTACATAAACAAACAAGGGGGAACCAAGTCTTATCAACTATGCAGAGAGGCCATGAGAATCTGGCAATGGGCGGAGTCCACGGGTCGCTCTCTGATCGCAACGCACATCCCGGGGTCATCCAACGTCATAGCCGACAGGCTGAGCAGAGCAATCCTGTTGCCTCACGAGTGGTCCCTCAAACAGTCATTTGCGAAGAAGATTTTTCGCAAGTGGGGCCAGCCTTCCTGCGATCTCTTTGCGTCTCCAATGAACGCCAAATGCAGGAGCTACTTTGCCCTATTACCCCCTCCAGGGGAAGTCCCCAGGGACGCGCTGGTGCACGTTTGGCCCCCGGGTCTCCTGTACGCTTTTCCTCCCTTTCCCCTGATTGCAAAGTTTCTGCAGAAAGCCAACAACCTGCAAAGGACGATAATCCTCATTGCCCCATTCTGGCCTCGTCAAATTTGGTTCCCCTTTCTTCTGGCACACCGCATTCAGAGACCCTGGATCCTGGACCCAGAGCCAGATCTACTGACCCACTCGTCAGGGGTTCCCCACCCCTCGCTCTTGTCACTCCGTCTAGCAGCTTGGCTGCTCTGCTTCCCTTCTTAGCCAGGTCTGATCTTCTCTCACCTGCAGTTCAGAATATACTAGTGGCTTCTCATAAAGCTTCCACTACTAAGACCTACACTAGTAAATGGAAGCGTTTTGTATTCTGGGCAAATACACATCATTTGGACCCTGTCATAGCTCCGTTAAACAAGATCTTGGAGTTTTTAACAGAATTGTTCCACCAAGGAGCTTCTCCTGCCACTTTAAGAGTGCAATTGGCTGCCATTTCCAATTTTCATGTGGAAGAATGTGGGGCACCTATTATGGCTCACAGACTTTGCAAGGCCTTTTTAAAAGGATCTTTCCATATTAGACCACCAGTTAGAACTCCTACATCTCCTTGGAATCTAAACCTTTTATTATCTAAATTGATGTTACCTCCATTTGAGCCAGCCTCCTCTTGTCCATTGAAGTATTTGTCGTGGAAGACCCTCTTCTTGGTAGCCATTACATCCGCTAGGCGAGTATCTGAGCTTCAGGCTCTTTCCATTAAACACCCTTATCTGATCTTTCACTCTGACAGAGTATCTCTTCGCACTAATCCATCCTTTCTCCCCAAAGTTTGCTCTATTAATAACATTAATCAATCCATTGAACTACCTATCTTTTTCAAAAATCACTCCAATAAATTGGAGTATATGTTACACAAGCTGGATGTCCATAGACAACTTAGATTTTACTTGGATAGAACAAAGGATCACAGGAAATCTGATCAACTTTTTGCAGCTTTTGCTGACAGCAGGAAAGGTGTAGCAGTTACTAAACGAACCCTTTCCAAATGGCTAACTGATTGCATTATATTCGTTTATGATTCTTCAAAACAAACTTTACCTGTCAAACCCAAGGGACACTCTACAAGATCAGTGTCTACATCCCTGGCTCATGCAGCTCGCCTACCATTAGACACTATTTGTGCAGCTGCTACTTGGTCTAAACCACATACATTCATCTCTCATTACAAAGTAGACAGGGTTTCTAGGGACAGGGCAACCTTTGGTTCCACTGTGCTCAAGAACGTTCTCCCGTGAGTTCCTCAGGAACATGGAGCTAGGGACGCTACCCAGGTGTAAGAACAAACGGCGAGATCGAACACTCTCACATTTAGAAGTTATGTCCTTACCATAACGTTCCATGTGGAGTGCTCATCTCGCCTTTGTTCTTACATTCCCACCCTCCCACCCTCAGGAAGAACGTACAGTTTGGTGCCTGGTCTGGATTATTTGGCTTCTGCTTTTGCAGTGGTGGTATATATATGTATATCTTGTATATATATATGGATAAGTGCTTGTACAGTTATGTTGTTTGTTTTTGCATGAATATGCTCTCTCTCTGACTTCTGGTTTGCTTGCAAACTAGATCTGAGGTAAAGGCAGAGGGGGATTGTGGGAGTTAGGTTAGTCTCGAGCTTCTTCTCAATGCAGAGCTTGCAAGCGGCCGACACGGAGCCGAGGATCGGCTCCGAACCCAGGTGTAAGAACAAAGGCGAGATGAACACTCCACATGGAACGTTATGGTAAGGACATAACTTCTAATTATCTGCTATGTTCTGATGCTACAGATGTGTCTGAGAACATTTACAAGCAAAATTTTATCTTTTAAATGGTCAGTGCCCAGTTATGCAATCAGTGAAAAAATAACCAATATGTAAAATTGTGTTCTGTCTTTTATTTTGTTTATGGGACCATTCTATGTAGCTTCCTTTACGGATTTAGTGAATGGTTGACTTAACGAATCCTACATGAAATCATAAATCATTTGTGTTATGTGAAGCACACTGATTACAATTAAATCTGGAAAAAAAAGACAACCTTACCATTCACCTCTGTCACGTCAAAGTGGTGCTTAACCTTTGTTAAGTACCTTTCATAGCCATTGTGCTGTAATCTCACAGTAGAGCTTAAACATTTACAATGGAATATTGCAAAACAATGTAAACAGCTTTGAAAGCTGTAAAACACATTGTGCTATCACAAAAAAAGATAAACTGAAGTGTTTAACAGCCTTTTAAGCTATTAGTCCATCAGACGTAAACTTACTTTCTGGATGCTATCTGTATGGCAGTGCCTATGTGCCATATTCATATGCCTATGTGTCATCAATCAGAGCTGTGAAACACTTGAGCTCCTATAATTGTATTTCTCTGGCTTGTAGTAGTATACTGGGGCAGTTAGAGCTACATTTTCTACAAACAAGTTACCTTTGGGTTACCTGTCATAGCTATTTTCAAGTCTGTTCGCAAAATGGATTCAAGAACATTCAACCTTCAAGCTTCTCTCCAGAAGTGAATTTCTTGAATCCATTTCTCAAACACATCATCAAACTGGTTACAATTAGTGGCCCAATCAGTGTCCTCTACGTTCTATTAGAATTCAGAACATAGACTGCAATGTATGAACCTTTTGAGTAAGGCTCTAAATTCTGTGTAGCAACAATGCATGTATTCATTTCTATAATATAAGCTCTTCACACTGAAACAGAATGTGGATGCCAAAACTCAGCACCAAATGTGTTGTTATATGACATAATTGATCTGTAGGTTACTATTTTGTTAGCTTGATCAGAAAGTATAATGCAAAAAGTTACATGTGTACAGTTTTAGTTTACTCCATATGCAGTACTGGACCGTAGGTCTGACAAAATTTATTATGAACTTATTTACTTGTCATAAATAAAGCACTTACAGAACTATTTTTGGGATTTAGTGCTAAATGAGATTTTTTTTCTGGGATTTAGTGGTAAATGAGTCCTACATAATATTCCTGGTTTATGTTACAAACAGAGACTGCTGTGAAGTAATTCATTACAGATATTACCTAGAGGATATATGCATAAATACATATAAAACTGTACGGAGGTGTGTTTGTGTGTCTACTTTTGTTGTTTAAAACTCAATTTCTTACAAGTTTCTTTCCAAAAGTAATGTTGTCTTTTGAGACTTTTAGTGCCATAGATGTTAAATCATCACCTCAATTTAACCATCCAAGGCTATTTATTTTTGAAACATTGTATCAGTCATAACCTTAGTATATATATATATATATATATATATATATATATATATATACAGAGAGAGAGAGAGAGTGAGAGAGAGATGTGAAAAAATCTGCAGTTGTTTACATTTTAAATTCAGTAGACACAATGTGCTACTAACAGGTTTCACTAAATGACTGTACAACCAGTTTTGACCTAGAATTCTAGTTCTATTTTTTGTGCAGCAGAAATCTTATGAGTAGATAAGGCTTTTGGACAGCTTTACAAAATGTTATATTTGCACATGTTCCACTTCACATTTTAGATTAGGAACAGTATGTCAAAATGTACTTTAGATCACACTGAATACCACTACATGTCATAAACCTACGTGTGAATAAACAATACACCGACCTAAAAACATTTACATGTCTTCTTATGTGAGTGTGTGTGCTCTTGAGCACGTGACCATGTGTGTGTTTGTGAATGCATGCTTATGAATGTGTGTCTGTGTATGTGCTTGTGTATACTCTCACATGTATGTGATCATGACTTTACAAAGAGAAATAGGCATTCCAATCCTCTCCAACTTTACATAATCGGCTCTGACTGCTTTCCATAAATTCAAACAGTTCAATAAAAAAGTGCAGTGAACAATCTGACTCACTAAAACATTTTACTTATTATTATTATCATTAGTAAGGTACCATTCCATAAAGTGAAACTTTTTTCTGACAGGTTTTTCTGCATTGCCTATCTTAATAGAGTAATAAGTCAGGCTTCCTAACATTGTAGTTTCCCTTATAACAACATGAAGTGATGTCATGTGAAGAGCTTAAATTATAGAAGATCATGACACTCCTACAAGTAGATAAACAAAAAGGGGAACTGGAACTATTTCCTGTACTCTAGCTTTGTATAATATTCAGCACTGGGGAGAACAACATAGAAACTTCATCTGAAATATAACATGTTACACAGGCTGTTGTCCTTTACAGGATTTTCATGGAATTACCATTTGCTCAACTGAGTGTCAAAATACACACTACTGTGGTGGTATAAATGCTTCCTTTAGTTACAGCTACTGTTTTGAACATTTTACTTTACTCTGAGAAAACATTTAGCAAACCATTAGTACAAGCAGCAGCACTGTCTCTTACCCAGTAAAAGGTTTTATACCATCCCTATTAAATTATCATACATTATAGTCTCTTTTTATACTTATAATTTTAGCCTGTTATTAGAAAGGCCATTTAGGCAATCTATTTACATTCATGTGAAAATATAACATAAATTGCCAGAAACATCCAAAATGCAGTTCTATAGCATAAATACTTCACTCTCTTAGTCAATGCTGAAAATGCAAAATTGACTGGTCACACCCTTTTTTTGTTATTGTTGCAGCCTACCCTTGCTTGCTGTTTGCAATCTCTGTTTCTTAAATAACCACATTACATTCCATTGACATTTTTAAAAGACACAACATGGCTCATGAATGGAACATGATTATGAACTCATTACACCAATGTCATAATCAATATTAAAACATGAGTGATGCTCTAATATTCAAAGAGTTCAACTTAAGCATACATGCATCTGAATTTTGTTCTTCAAAACAAAACAAAACAAAAAAAAACAGCAAAATTCCTCACTGTTACTTAAATTATCAATGGAATTTTTTTCTAAACTGATTCTTTACTGATTCTTGGATTTACTTTATATAAGTGTATATTGTGCTTACTACTGGGATTTTGTTGATTCAAACTGGTGTCAGCTTAATCTTGGTATGTTACTTTCAGCTGTTGCAGTGTTACAGAATGTAATATTAAGTAAACACACAAATGGGTCAAACAGAAGTAGGATATCATAAAGCAGATATTCAGCTGTAAGGTTCAGCTAAAACATGAGCTCAGAAGTGCAAACAGTACCAAACATACAGAGACAAAAAGCAGAAACAAAGTTTACAGCAAAGTATAGTCCTCTAAACTTGTCATCATATAAATACGGTCTCAGAACTCCCAACTTTTTGAAATTCCAAATCCTAGAATGCCAGACTGCACCAGCCAGTAACATTAAATCTATAGCAAAACAATATAACCACAAGTCCACCGACAGCAAAAGTCAATCATAGACTCTCTGACTGGTCTGATGTAAGTCTAAATATCAGTGTTTATCAGCTGGGAAAAATAAATACATAAACAACATCTGACCCCTTGGAAGATGCAATATTGTATCATTCTGATGACCCTAAGACTGACAGCAAACAGATTTATCAAATAGGTGTAATGAAAGCAAAGCCAGTTCCCAGTAGCTAGTAAAATAGGCGTAGTGTACACAGCCAGTCAGAAAAAGCACTTAAATGAAAAGAAATCAGCTGAAGTATCAACAGCGAAGATGCACCAGTACCATAATGTTACATGTAATAGTTCTGTAACACTATGCCTATTTTACTGGCTACTGGGAACTGCCTTTGCTTTCATTACACCTATTTGATAAATCTGTTTGCTATCTGTATCATTCTGATGACCCTAAGACTACGTTGCATCTTCCAAGGGATCAAATGTTGTTTATTTATTTATTTTTCCCAGCGGATAAACACTGATATTTAGACTTACATCAGACCAATCAGAGAGTCTATGATTGACTTTTGCTGTCGGTGGACTTGTGGTTATATTGTCTTTGCTATAAATTTAATGTTACTTGCTGGTGCAGTCTGGCATTCTAGGAGTTTGGAATTTCAAAAAGGTGGGAGTGCTGAGACCGTATTTATATGATGCCAAGTTTAGAGGACTATACTTTGCTGGAACTTTGTTTCTGCTTTTTGTCTTTGTATGTTTGGTACTGTTTGCACTTCTGAGCTCATGTTTTAGCCGAGCCTTACAGCTGAATATCTACTTTATGATATCCTACTTCTGTTTGACCCATTTGTGTGTTTACTTAATATTACAGTACACTACCTGTTTATTTTTTCAACAATTTTAATTTTGCTTTATTGTCTGTTAACATTTGTATTCACTTTTGAATGTTCCTGAGCAATGCGGTTTCACTTCTAAGGACTTGCACAGCACTGAACAACTGAAAGGATAATTAGAAAAGAGATGCATAATGGTAATGGAGAAAAGCCACCTAACAACATAAAAAAGGATCTATCAGCTAAACAGAAATAATGCCAAAGGTATGGACGTTACAAAAGATAGACCACTTATGACTACATCTGCTTGTTTCATGTCTCCCACCAATTCACATACATGAACAACATGCAAAGTTAACACTGTTTCTAAGTGTGCAGATGCAAAGCACAACAAAGACTGAAAGGTACATAGGTAGGTAGTCATGACACAGAAGGCAAAAGGGCAACTCCTAAGCATACGTCTGTGATATGAAATAGAGGAAATGCATTGTTTTCTTAGTCTTCTTAAAGGTAAGGCAGGCAAATATCCTGCTGACAGATGAGAGACAGCGAGTTTGTAGAGACACACAAAAGACACAAAATGGTCAACAATGAGGTCAGAGTGGGTCAGTGTAAACAACTGGCCAATAGTAAAATAGAAAAAAAAATGCTCCTGGACTTCTAAATTTAATAGACGGACTCACTATACTGAATGGGCAGTGGCTGTTTAGTAAAGTGTAGCTAAGGGAAAGACCTTTGTTATGTGAATAATGCAAAAATGTTTAGGTTAAGAACCTATTTATAGCAAATAAAATATTTGTGTACTATATTCAGTGAATTATAGTTCATTTTTGATTGCTACAGATCAATAAAAAATTATCAACTGTAGTTTTGATGTAGTACTAGTAATTATTTAACTGCTAATCATATATTGCACTATTATTTTGCAAAAGAAAAAGAAACAGATGAATGAATGCTATACCAAAACTAAACTCGTGGTAAGTATACTGATTTTTAATTACTACTTAAAAAAAGCTTCTACAGCAACCAACATTTTAGTTTATTGAGACTGCCATTGGCTATAGAACAAAGAAGATACAAGAGGAGATTAATTCCTATTGAAACTTTTCTAAAGACTTCAACAGCAAATTTAAAAGTAATAAAACAGACTGAAACCACCTGTCGCTATCAAAGAAACATATGTCTGTCACTGAACAGAATTACTCCTCAGTTCATTTATCAGAGTTAGTGAAGCATGCACTCTTAAATTGTGAGTAACCATTACATTGTGTGGTCATATGATACACCCTAGTTATCAAATGCTAATGGAAAAGAATAAGTATTTAGTCTTTCACTTAATGACATCACAAAAGTTTGCCACAGAATACCCTTTACTAATTATAGAATGACAGTAATTCTGTGCTGCCTACATATTTTACACATTTTTATAACTAAATGTCTTTCGGCTTTTCCTGGTTAGGGGTCGCCACAGCAGAACTCCGGTCCGCTAATGATTGGCAGTAGATTTTTACGTGCTGGCTTGCCGGGCCTAACGCACAACCTTCAACGAAGGAAAGCCCATTCACGCATATCGACACACAGAATACGCTCTGAGAATCAAACGTGCAACATCTAACTGTGAGGTGACAACGCTACCGCAGCACCACCACCGCAGTCTATTTACACATTTTCATGATTTTACATATTTGTTTTTTTTTTTTTTTTTTTAAGTACATCACAGGCACAATACAAATCATCTCTACAGATACAGAAATACTAAAGTATAACAGAATTACAGTGAAACAACATTTATGTGGCTGGGGGTCTGACAGACCTCACATCACTGGCACAATACAAATCATCTCTACAGATACAGAAATACTAAAGTATAACAGAATTACAGTGAAACAACATTTATGTGGCTGGGGGTCTGACAGACCTCATGGAGAACATGGGCATTAAAACTCTTCAGAATGAACATATGTCAGCAAGTAATTTTTTCAAACAATAAATATTTTCAAACACTGACAGGAAAACTAGCCAACTTAATATTATTAAAACATGACCACTTTCAATGTAAACTCATATACACTAGGCTGGGGGGTAATGGTAAATTTGCTACATCTGTTCCTCACTCAATTCAGCCCAGAGTGAGGAAGAATGAGAAGGGAAAAAAGTCATGGCAGTGAAGGAGAGAAACAGTTCAAGAATTAGGTTCTGATCACTTGTGCTTTCCAAGCAGTGACACACTACAGCTGATATTTGAAGAGCACTTGCCTATTACTTTAAAGAGACTAGCAATGTCTTTCAGCTTTTCCCGGTTAGGGGTCACCACAGTGGATCACCAGTCCACAGACTGATTGGCAGTGGAGTTTTTAAGCTGACAAGTTGCCAGCCCGGTGCCCAACCTTCACAGAAAACACACGTTTATGCACCTACCTGCATGTCTTTAAAGCTCACTCAACTGCAGGGAGGACATGTAGACTCCACACAGAAGGCGCTCCAGCCGAGAATCAAACTGGAGAACCTCTTGCTGTGAGGCGACAATGCTAACCACTGCACCACCACAACCAAATATTCCTTTAAAGACTCTGTGGGATGAAACATGTAAAAAGGCATTATTGTAAATAGTTGCCAGGCAAAGACATTTTTCAGTCATCAATCAGAGGACATAATGTACAGATTAGAGTTTCACAAAACTGACAAGACCATGAAGAATACACTAGCATGCTCTGTAAAGTATGCACTTCCGTATATTTTAAGTCAGCAACATGACTCACAGTCACTTGCATCCTTCCGAGATGATTCAGTTTCAAAATTCTAATTCTGCTACATTAACAACTGCTCTTAAAAAAATCAGTTTCAAAATTCTACTGCTGCAACAGCCAAACCACCACAGCTCTTAAGGAGAAAAAATCCAGATGCTTCTATGCTCAGGAGTGATGGGAAAAGAAAGTTTACAGACCAGAACAAGCAGTATTATTGTCATTGTGACATCTGAAATGTTACCAGCCCTGACACTGGAAAACTAGGGGTGGGGCAGTAAATCAGTGAACAACTGTGTGAATGAAAACAGCTGTCCAAGAAAGTGTGTAAAATGTTCACCAGAGCACATAGGAAGGTTTGTGCTGCATGGGAGAGATCAACCTCCTGTCAAGGTATTGAGATGTTGGAAATGATTACAATGATTAAGTACTCAAAGCTTCCTTGTATGAGTATGTGGTTACAAACACAAAATGTACAGTTGTGTACACTTACCATAAATCTAGATGTTCAAGTGTATTGACTGTTGCAGTCCTGACTTGTGGGATTTCCTGCTGTGGAAGCCCTTGGCCAGCCCAACTACCAGAGTAAAAATCTCCTTCCTGTTAAGGCTGGCAGGCATCCTATCTGAAGTCAGTATGCTTGGGTATAAAGAGAGCCAGCCAACACCATGACATCATTTTTTTTTCTTGCCCCCTAACAGGAAGGAGCCCCAAGGATGAACCACAAGCAAGGGTTCAAGGAAGAAGAAAGACCCTGCAGGGAGAACATCCAGGGGGTCCTCTGGTTAGTGAGGAAGATAGAAGCAGGTTTCTACTGTAGGCAAAGGGGGAAGGAGAGAGGGAAAGAATACTGCAATTGTGAATACACTCAAACATCTACATTTATGGTAAGTATACACAACTGTACTATATTCTTCATGTTTCACTGTTGCAGTCTTGACTTGTGGGATGATTCCCAAAGCTGAAATGAGGGTGGAAAGAAGATTATGGGGAATAGAGGATGCCCTGCAGGATGTCAGTGGCAAAACCTGCTCTAGATTTGGAGAAGGCTAACAAGTGGTAGTGTTTGGTAAAGGTATGCACAGATGGCCGGGTACCAGATTCCAAAATGTCTTTATTAGGGACCCTTTTCAGGAAGACAGCAGAGGAAACAGTGACCCTAGTAGAGTAGGTCCTGAGAGCTTCGGCTGGCTTTTTACCATGATGGCTGTAGCAAAAGGAAATACAGTGAGAGACCCACTTGAAGCCAGTCTGTTTGAAAACTGTTTTCCCTTCAGGAGGCAGTGTAAAGGACACAAAGAGTTGGTCTGATTTTCTGAAAGACTTGGTTCTGTCAGGATAGTAGCGGAGCTATCTATGCACATCCAAGGAGTGAAGAATTCTCTCCCACTGGTTTTGTGGCTTGGGGGAGTAGGTGGGCAATTGTATAGCTTGAGTCAAGAATATGTTGTGACCACCTGGGCATAAAGGATGGATTAGTCCTGAGATGGTTCTACTGTCATGAGAAATTGAAGCTCAAAGAACCCTCCTAGCTGAGGTGATAGCCAGTAAAAGAGCAGTCTTCCAAGTTAAGAATTGTAATTCAGCAGAAGCTGTCAGTTCAAAGTGGAGTACTGTCAATTTTTCCTGGACAAAATTGAGGTCCCATGGAGGTATGGGTTGTCTCTTGGGAGGTCTGATGTAAATCACTCACCTAAGGAATTGTTTCAGCAGGGGCTGGCAAAAGATAGGAGGAAGAATAGGGATGTGAACTGAAATGGCAAAGGTATGAATTTTGATGGAAGAAAAGGATAAGCCTCTTTCAACCAGGGTAGCCAGTTAATCTAAAATGGCAGAGATATTGGTGAGTTAGGATTGAAGCCTTGCTGCTGGCACCAAATGGTGAATCTTTTCCACTTGGCTGAGAATGATTTCCTAGTACTAGGTTTTCTAGCCTCCTTGAGAATGTCTTGAACTTGTTTGCATAAGGTATGCTCAGGTGATGATGTTGTGGGATCATCCAAGCTGAGAATCTGACAGTCTGCAGGTTGGGATGCACAAACCCCCCCTTGTCCTGAGTCAGAAGGTCTACTCTCTGAGGTAACTGCCACAGATTTTTGTTGGTTAAATTTACTAGCAGAGGTGACCAGTGCTGCCTTGGCCAGAATAGGGCCATGCAAATTCCTCCTTGAGATAAGAGATCAGCTGAGTTTTGGTCTCCAGGGACTGTGAGTGTTGGCACCACAGACTGTTGAGATATCACTGGAGCTTTCTCATGTGTAGCCTGGCCACAGGGATCATTAGGATACAAGATGCCATGTAGCCTAATGCTCTGAAGAATTCCCTGGCTAAGAGGCATTATTGTTGCATAATGTTTTGGACGTACTGAGTTAGGAAGGACCTTTTATGGAGGAAGGAAGACCTTTTGAAGGGGGGAATCCAGAAGAGCCCCCAATAAAACTATCCTGGTGGAATGGACTATGTTGGACTTGCAAAGATTTATGGTGAACCCCAAGGAGATGAGGAGGTACTGAGTGAAGGACAGATCCTTGAGGAGCTTTGACCGACTTGTGGCTTGAATAAGGCAGTCATCTAGATAGGGGTAAAACTGGATCCCTCTTGTTCTGCAGAAAATGATCACTGGGGCTAAACACTTTGTGAAGACCCTGTGGACTGTAGACAAGCCAAAGGGAAGTGCAGAGAATTGAAAGTGACTGTTACCTGCACTGAAACATAGAAACCTTCTGCAAGAGTCCTCTATTAGAATGTACAGGTAAGCATCCTTTAGGTCCAGGGTAACCATTAAGGCCTGAGGGGCTATAATTGAAGACTCAACATTCTGAATTTCGGTACCAGCAGGGACTGACTGAGGGTACACAAGTCTAAAATAGGGTGCCGACAACCTTCCTTTCTGGGAACCCGGAATAACCTGGAATAGATCCCTTCCCTATGTAGTATTCTGGTACTGGTTCCACTCAACCCTATGAGCACGGGTTGTGAATTTGAGAAATGGCCTCTGCTCTTTTATTTTGTGGAATATCCGGGTAACCTGAGTATCTTAATGGCTCTTTGAAAGTGAGCCTGTAACCACTTGAAATAACATTCAGAACCAACTTGTCTGAAGTAATGAGAGACCAATTTTCTTTAAACAGGGAAAGCCTTCCTCCTAGTCTTCCTCCTGTTTTTTTCTGGGGAGGGTGAGGGCACAGGGAGGGGAAAAGAAGAGTCATTGCTGCTCTCTGCCAGGGCCCTCTCCTAGAACTCCTCTGCCTGGGTGTTTCTAAGGACCACTGCCTGGGTCTTTGTGATTGATGCTGCCTTTGAGGCTTTGCCCTCTGGGGTTTCCTTTCTCTGCTTTTTGATTGAGAGGGAAAGGACCAGTGTTTAGTGGGAAAATCACTACTAATTCTAGGAGGCTGAACTTGGAGGAAGTCCTTGACAGTCTTCATAGATTTCGCTTTATCTTCCATCTTTTTGAGCACAGCCTCAGCTTTTGGACGAAAGAGGAAGTCTTTATCCAGGGGTGCATCCAGAAGGTTGGATATGGCATAGTCTGTTAGGGTCTGTTCCCTTAGCCAAGCATGCCAGATACAGCAGCTCATCTAGAGGCATTCATAGCATCATAGCCACAGAGTGTCTAGCCACCTGGGAGCTGGAATTGCACAGGTATAACAATTCCTTGGAAATGTTCTTGTCCTCCAGGGAGGATATATTTTCCTTCATTTGATCTAAAACAGTTTGTTGGTATTTTATCATATGAAACTGGCAGTTAAGGGCCCGGTAGCAGAAGTGTAAACTTTTTTTTACCAAACCTATCAATGGCGCTGCTTTCCTTGTCAGGAGATGAAGGTTTTTTTGAAAAGCTGGCTCTGGCTCCCTTGGGACCTAGAGTGACAATCTCTGGATCAGCAGCGGGATGTTTGAGAAGGCATTTACGTGAGTCCAGTACCCTGTAAAACCTGTCTGGTTTTCGAGGGGCTGGAGGTATCGAATCTGAATTCAGGGAAAAATCAATAAAAACATCTTCTACCACCTCCAATACAGGAGGAATAGCTAAAGATTTGTGTTCCGGGAGGCCAAGGAACTGCCTGACCCTCTTTCTTAGATTGTGGGTATTCCTGTGCCTCCCACTGGAAATGTTCCCTCATGGCATGGAGTGTTTCCCCAAAAGTGATGTCTTCAAGAGGCGAAGCTGAAGTCAGATTCTCTTCAGAAACTTAATCTTCAAAAGAAGTAAGGAAGGGTCCCTCCTCAAAGACAGACTCCACCTGATCAGAATCCACATCTGAATCAGGAGGTTCAGAGAAAACTTCAGGGGTAGGATTCCTCTTCCTTTTCCCTGGGAAGACTCCAAATGGGTTGCCTAACTAAGACTAAGGAGATAAGGTCCTCAGCTAACCTGACTATGTCTTGCTGATATCTTTGTGCATGGGGGCCTGTAAGCCTAGCCATAGGACCTGAGGTAGAACCCTTCTTAGAGGTAGCTCTGGCCTTGGGAATAGGGAGATCCACAATCCTGATGCCAGTCTCTTTGTAAGGAAGAACTGATGCAGGCTAATGCCTCAAAGGAACATCACTGGTAAAAGATATCTAACTGGAAGCCAATGTCAGCTGAACGACTCCAGATCAGACTGATGAACTGAAAGCCAAGACCTGTGCAGAAGTTGAGGGACCCAAACATAAGTCGGATTCCATACAGGTCTTGACAGAAGCCTGTGACACCACCTCTGTCAGAGAAAGGGGCTTCGAAAGCACCTTAACTTCCTCAGTGATAACTAGCCTTGGGGAATTGACAGACTATCCGAGGCCCTAAGCTTAGATAATTTTTCCTTGTCTTTCCTAAGCTTAGGGAGCTCAACCTCAGGACAATCAGTGGATGACATCGGACAATGTGAAGTAGATGGCACACTAAGATGCCTAGCTAAGGTTTTGGCCATAGACCTCATAGTCCTACATTTGAAATGGGTGCAGAAATGGCAATTAGGGACATCATAGTCAGGGCCTAGACAGGTGACAAACAATGCATGAAATTCCCAATGTGGGATTTGCTTACCACAGTGGAGACAATTGTTAACCTTATCTGATATGGATTAAAACAAGAAAAAAAGACATCAGGTAAGACGTCCACCAGCCTTACGAGGAGGGACATTTTTACTCTGGTAGTTAGGCCAGCCAAGGGCTTCCAAATTTGGAAATCCCACAAGTCAGGACTGCAGCAGTGAAACATAAAGAACATCTGCCTCTACTCAGTGCTTGCTCTGTGAAAATGTAATGACACTGGTGTCCTTCCACAAAGCTCAGTATGTTGGAAGTCTGCTGGCAGAATATTGTGGATTTTCTCTTATTCATTCCTTCTTTTATTTGATTTTGAATATACACTTTATCTTAGTACTGTGGGGGACCCAGATCCTATCCTGGCAAGCAATGGCATAAGGAGTATAGCTAATCCCGGACAGACACTAGTCCATCTTGAACACACACATATACTCATAAAGATACTGAATGCACATTTACAGGCAATTTTTAGCATCACCGGTTTGCCTACGGGTACATCTCTACAATGCGGGATGAAACTAGTGAGTACAGTATAAGCACGCAAAGACACAGCAAGGAAATGCAAAATATGTGGGGGGAAAGGGAATAAGAAGTAAAGCAAACAACCAAGCATTGTGAAGCAGCACTGCTAACCACTGAATGACTGGTCCTTGTAAAACAGGAATGCTGCCGCCCACATTTGCATTTGCAGTACCCTACCAAAAGAGCTTTTAATGACATTGACATTATGATCCACACTACTTGTGACAATTTGCCTTAAAACACAGACAGAGGTGTAGAATTTAGTATGTGTTCTGAAGTTTTCAGTCCTGCATTTGCAGAAACATAACAGAAATTTGGCATAAACAAGAAGTCACATACTTTAGAGACAGCAGACAATGTTTTGCTCTGGTCTCAAAGTTACAGAATGTACTGTACTTTTGTAGACAAAATGAGACAGTGACCTTTCTCTGTCAAAATACTTAAAAGTGAGAGTGACAAGCTAATTACCTGCCACTATGCTCTGGCAATGCTGTATCATTTCAGCTGCATTTCTTCCAGTCAAATGCCCCCTAGCATATTGAAAGCCTGACATAAAAAATATAGTTTGACAGAAAAAATTGCAGATTTCAGCTAAAGTAAGATTTGCTGATCTCAGTACTTTTCGACTTACTATAGACATCAGCATATTTATATTTATATCTGGAGGCTATGGTGTGGGGCTGCTTCACTTGCAACCAGAGAATTGTCTGTGACAGAACACCAAGACATACTGGAAAAGAAGCCAGTAGTTGCTTCATCACAGTCAAAAAAGGATTTATGTCAGAACACAGCGACTCCAAAACTAATGCTGATGTAGCATAGATTGTCTGTGATATACCAGACTTAGTACTGAAGTTGTTAGCTATGTTGTGTCAATCACACCAAGTGGAAATATGTCCAGGAAAAATTTACCAACCAACATCACCATGTGTCAATGAATGGAAACAGGCATCCAAGAACATCCCGAATCCCGAATATAATTGTGCCTAAGGTATTCTATATGTGGTTATGACTTTCACAAATGATATATTATCTGAGCTACAAAAGGTGGATAGTCAAATGGACAGCTTAGACATGTGGAGCACATTGCTACATCCCATGAATCCTTGTCTCACAGTACAGGCACTGTAAGAGTAAACTGCAGCCCTGATCTACCCACGAAGTAAACACAATTCAATATGAAGAAACACATTATTGCGCTACCTTTCAGCTGTGTGGAATTCTGAGGAAGAAACAGGTGTTTTGTTTCACAGAAGTCACCTATGTTCTACTGCACCAGCATACATTGTAAAATATTCAGTGTTGAGAATTCACTGTTAAATAAATATATTAACAAACAAACAAAAATTGGTAAGCACTATTTAAACATGGACTGCAGAAGAAATGCTTCTGAAATTTTCATCCAAGATCAAATCTAGAATGTGCTCCTGTACATCGTTACTTTAAAATATTCTCTTCTGGAACAAAGCAGCTATGAAAAGCAACAATTCACAGTGATATTGCGTTTTTTCTTGACATGGTCCTTCATATAGCAGCCCTTTGAACCTTACAATCTAAACTATATTCAAAACAAGATAAGCCACTTTAAGTACAAATGCAGAGAAGAGCTGAATAACAAGGCTGATCCTTTCTTTTGTATACTTAAAAGCATAGGCAGTACGGCACTTTTTAACATACAATATCTGGTCACTTCTGTTCATCACTTTTGCAGCTGGAGCATCATTTTTGGTGTATCACACACTACTTCCTATGAGTGTGTGTGTGTGTGTGTGTGTGTGTGTGTGTGTGTGTGTGTGTGTGTGTGTGTGTGTGTGTGTGTGTTTATCTCTCTGTGTGTGTGTGTGTATATATATATATATATATATATGTATGTATATATGTATGTATGTATATATATATATATATATATATATATATATATATATCATCATCATCTTTCGGCTGTTCCCGTTGGGGATTGCCACAGCAGATCACATGTTTCCATTTCTTCCTGTCCTCTGCTTCTTGCTCTGTCACACCAACCACCTGCATGTCCTCTCTCTCACCACATCCATAAACCTTATCTTAGGCCTTCCTCTTTTCCTGTTACCTGGTAGCTTCATCCTTAGCATCTTTTTCCCAATATACTCAGCATTCCTCCTCAGCACATGTCCAAACCAACGTAATCGTGGCTCTCTGGCTTTGTCTCCAAACCTTCCAACCTGGGCTGACCCTCTAATATACTTATTCCTAATCCTGTCCACCCTCGTCACACCCAGTGCAAATCTTAACATCTTTAATTCTGCCACATCCAGCTCAAACTCCTGCCTTTTTGTCAATGCCACTGTCTCCAACCCATATAACATAGCTGGTCTCACTACCCTCTTGTAGACCTTCCCTTTCACTCTTACAGGTACTCGTCTGTCACAAATTACTCCTGACACTCTTCTCCACCCACTCCATCCTGCCTGTACTCTCTTCTTCACCTCTCTTCCACACTCACCGTTACTCTGAACTATTGACCCCAAGTATTTAAACGTGCATCCACCTTCACCACCTCTACTCCTTGCATCCTCACAATTCCTCTATCCCCCCTCTCATTCACACACATATATTCTGTCTTAGTCCTGCTGACCTTCATTCCTCTTCTCTCTAGAGCATATCTCCATCTCTCCAAGGTCTCCTCCACCTGTTCCCTACTCTCACTACAGATCACAATGTCATCTGCAAACATCATAGTCCACGGGGACTCCTGTCTGATCTCGTCTGTCAACCTGTCCATCACCATTGCAAATAAGAAAGGGCTCAGGGCTGATCCTTGATGTAACCCCACCTCCACCTTAAACGCATTTGTCACTCCCACCGCAGACCACACCGCTGTCACACTACCCTCGTACATATCCTGTACCACTCTTACATACTTTTCTGACACTCCTGACTTCCTCATACAATACCACAACTCCTCTCTAGGCGCCCTGTCATATGCTTTCTCTAAGTCTACAAAAACACAATGCAACTCCTTCCGACATTCTCTGTACTTCTCCATCAACACTCTCCGAGCAAAGATCGTATCTGTAGTGCTCTTTCCTGGCATGAAACCATACTGCTGATCACTAATCATCATGTCCCTTCTTAACCTTGCTTCCACTACTCTTTCTCTAACTTCATGCTGTGACTGATCAATTTTATCCCTCTGTAGTTACTACAGCTCTGCACATCACCCTTATTCTTAAAAATCGGTACCAAAACACTTTTTCTCCATTCCTCAGGCATCCTCCCACTTTTCAAGATTTCATTAAACAATCTGATTAAAAACTCCACTGCCATTTCACCTAAACACCTCCATGCTTCCAAAGGTACATCATCTGAGCCAACAGCCTTTCCATTCTTCACTCTCTTCATAGCTATCCTTACTTCCTCCTTGCTAATCCATTGTACTTCATGATTTACTATCCCTACATCATCCAACCTTCTCTCCCTCTCATTCTCTTCATTCATCAACCCCTCAAAGTACTCTTTCCATCTCCTCAACACACTCGCCTCGCTTGTGAGTATGTTTCCCTCATTACCCTTTATCACCTTTACCTGCTGCACATCTTTCCTAGCTCGGTCCCTCTGTCTAGCCAATCGGTACAGGTCCTTTTCTCCCTCTTTAGTGTCCAACCTTTCATACAACTCTTCATATGCCTTATCCTTAGCCATCGCCACCTCTCTCTTTGCCATGCACCTCATCTCCTTATACTTCTGTCTACTTTCTTCATCTCTCTGACAATCCCACTTCTTCTTTGCCAACCTCTTTCTCTGTATACTTTCCTGTACTTCCTCATTCTACCACCATGTCTCCTTGTCATCCTTCCTCTGTCCAGATGTGATACCAAGCAGCTTTCTAGCCATCTCCCTTACTAGCTCTGCTGTAGTTACCCAGCTATTTGGTAACTCTTCACTGCCACCCAGTGCCTGCCTTAACTCATCCCTGAACTCCACCTCACAATTACCCTTTTTCAATGTCCACCACTTGATCCTTGGTGCTGCCCTCACACTCCTCCTCCTCTTCTTGATAACCAACGTCATCCTACAAACCACTATCCTATGCTGCCTAACGACACTTTCTCCGGTCACCACTTTACAGTCTCCAATCTCCTTCAAACTGGCCCTCCTACATAAGATATAATCCACCTGTGTGCATCTTCCTCCACTCTTGTATGTCACCCTATGCTCCTCCCTCTTGTTAAAATACGTATTCACCACAGCCATGTCCATCCTTTTCGCAAAATCCACTACCATCTGACCTTCTGCATTCCTTTGTTTAACACCATACCTACCCATCACTTCCTCATCCCCTCTGTTCCCTTCACCAACATGCCCATTGAAATCTGCTCCAATCACCACTCTCTCACCCTTGGGTACAGACATCACCACTTAATCCAATTCACTCCAAAAATTTTCTTTCTCATCCATTGCACACCCAACTTGTGAAGCATACGCACTAACAACATTCATCATTACACCATCAATTTCCAGCTTCATAAACATCACTCTATCCAACACTCTTTTCACCTGCAAAACACTCTCAGCATATTGTTCCTTCAGAATAACTCCTACCCCATTTCTCCTCCCATCCACACCATGATAAAACAATTTGAACCCACCTCCGATACACCTAGCCTTACTCCCTTCCATCTGGTCTCTTGCACACACAATATACCAACCTTCCTTCTGTCCATCATATCAGCTAGCTCTCTCCCTATACCAGTCATACTGCCAACATATAAAAAAAAACAGGGAATGTTGACCTCCATTCAAAACCATGCTTTTAAAGTGTGTTCACTTGCTTAATTTATATTACAAGCAGAACACATTAGGGTTATTTTTTTCTTTATGTCAGTTTACAGTAGCAGTTTTTAGATGCTTTGAGTCTTCAGATTCCTTTCATAATTATTTGCTGTTTCAAACAATTGTAATTTCTGCGAATATTCTGTAGCCATTCTGGGATACTTGAGTTCCAAGTGCTGCATGGGAAAGATCTGGGGAGTAGCTTCCACTCTGCTTACAGTAAGGGTTAGGGATGGCCCTGTATGCACAGCTCAGAGTGCTATAAACAGTAACCAAGCTAAGGTTTACCATTGATCTTTGGGGTATAAGTGATGGTGCTGGCTGTTACTTTGTATTTGCTCTTTTCTTCCCAACCCAAGCCTTGACTGGTTAAAGTTAGACTTCAGTGACTATGGACTCCACCATCATATCTGTATCTTCTTGTCCTACTTACTATCAAATGTGACTGGTGTGGCAACCACATAGCAACTCACAATGACTGACATATCTGAGAGTATCAACTTCCTTTCTCATAAGTCCATCTATACTGTGGATTTATTCTAGGTTCATGGAAGTTATTATTCTAAGTGGGAAAGACGACAAAATGACAACTGGCAGCTAGAGCTATATCTTATAAACTTAGAAAGCTGCTAGAATTACAGGAATTGTGTTAGAATGCATTTTCTGAAGGATATGAAGTCTGAAACTCAAATGTATGTCACTATTTAGTGACTTCAGTCCTCAGTGATTTGACAGAAAACCTCAAACTTTATGAGGAGCAGACCAAAAACATGAGGCAAAAATCTAGACATTCTGTGAAAATTTGGACAGTTGAGAAGTATTTTGTAGGGTATAGGAAGACCAGTGTGTGGTGGAAAATTTAGCACATTCAAGTGATTTTCTCAAAGCAATATGATAAAATAAAGAATGAAAATAAAAAAAAGTGTTAAGCTGGCTTCTTATAGATCCACAACACATTCAACACAAAAATATCTTGCCAGCCATGAAATGGTGAAAAAAGATCATCAGTAGATACAAAACAGTGAAAATATAGTTCAGGGTCTTTGAAATATTAGATGTGTAGTTAAAGGGCAAGTCTGACAGAAAAAAATCTTTGTTGTTTAAGTATCACAATTAAACGTGAATTTACCTGCAAAATACACTCAACAGTTATACAAACATATCTCACAAGGATGTAACATTTTGCAGTAAACACTTGTAGTGCTATCTTTTATAGGCACACACATAGTCACATAAAAACGTAGATTAAGATTGCTAGGTTAAAAAGCAACAAAAAGTTGAACAAAATGGTTAATTCAAAAAAGCAACATCCATGAGGCTGAATAAGGAGCACCAAGCCTTCCTTCATATTTGACATTCACTTCTGCAATTTCAGCCTAATAAAAATACAGATAGTGATTTTTATTCTGCATAGGAGCGGCCCTAGGTCAAATGGTGCCCTAGGCAAAAGGGCTCCATGGCGCCCCCCATCATATTACCTGGTGCCCCCATCCTGGACTACCTATATCACATAAATACTGGAAAAGCACCCCTGCTAGACCGGCGCCCTAGGCGGCCGCCTAGTTGGCCTATGCCTAAGGCCGGCTATGCATTTAAAAAGCAACAAAGTACTAAATAGAAACTATATATTTTTTTGTTTCACTTTACTTCTCAGGGGAACATAAGGTGCGAGAGATGCACTTCTAAGCAGTTTGGAGGGGAAAAACAGTAAATAGTGACATAAAATATTCCATTATGCATTGCTTCTGATTTCTCCTTCAAACGTTATTTTTACAGCTTACTTAAAACATAATGACAGCAGCAGCTATCGTACTCTCCTTAGGAAGTGGTTGGGAATCTTAATAGAGACAGACAATAGTAAGCAGAAACCACAGTAGAGTCAACACATAAACCACATCCCAATGTTATGTTACACATAAAGGATGCACACATATTTACATCACAACAAGACTTGAGATCAGAATGCATTGTGCAACTTACTACAGAATGAATTAAAATAGAAAGCACTTCAAAGTGACTCCACAAAGCTATTTAATGGGCATCCATCCACTGTTTACGTTAAATTAGACAGAAGGAAGAGACTCTTCAATTATGAAAAAAGACTATGTCACATAAGTAGGAACCCCTCAGTGCTCCCTACTACATCCCCATTTTTTAATTTCATTTTCTCAGAGACGTATCTATCCCATAAAATTACTGATGCACGTGTGTATTCCTTTTGTAATGCCTTATATCTCAGACCATGCATAAAAAAGGGCATAAGGGCCAGTCCCAGCATCTGGGTAACAAATCCAAATATACAAGTAAATAAATTGGAAAGTACAAACCCAGAGTGGAGAAGCCACTTCTTATGTGTTTTGTCTAAGCTTTAGAGTCATTCCATTTACATAGCTTACAGCAATTAAAATCATAACTATCAAACAGTTTCTAATTATGAAGTCACTTAAGAGACTTATGAGCACCAACAAAATCATACAATTTTGCAATGTAGGTTGTACAGTAAATACAACCTTTACTATTTCCCATGCAGACTCACAGCACTAACTACTTTCTATCTTATCTACCAGATGGCTACAGTGTGCATGTCAGGAAATAACTTAAAACAATGAAACACTAGCCTGACTCTCAATATATGCACCCTGGCAAATAGAATATCATGTTTTCCTCCTCAGAAAGGAAGCTCTTCTTAAGCTCCTCCATTAGCATTTTTTGGAATGCTTCACTTCTTGTAATTATATGACTTGTTAAAAAAAAAAAACATGCCAGCTGCCTCTAATTAAAGTCAAGCTATATGCTGAGTTTATTATAGAGATGCAGGCTCTGTGAATATCCAGTTTCTTTCACCAGCACTCCTTTTCTGATTAATTATGAAACTAGTCTATACTAGTATGTCCTTTAGAACAGTGCTGCCAGTCATAATAAGCCAAGACTCCTCAAAAATCTGGCCCATCTCTACTTTACAACATCCCAATAAGTCTTTGATACATGTTGTTTATTCTGCTAAGGACAGTTAGAATTTGCTATCCGTGTAGTTTACTGATCTGACTTTTATTTACTTTGCCATGGCAGGTGAGAATAAAAAGGAATGATGTTGCATGGTGTACACAAACTCCAAGTAGTAGTAGTACCAGAGCACTAAAATAATGGAAAAACGTATGGAAAATTCTGCTGTCAAAGACTCAAATGCATGCCACTTACACATGCACAAACACCTCATAACGCACACATGCACACACACAAAAATACATGCATATACAAATAACTAATGTGTTTCACCTTCCTTATCAACAGCAGAGTTAAGTTTCTCAGGTTAGAGCGGATGTAAACTAAAATGGTACATACAGGTCTCCTTACTGCTCTAAATGCTTCACTAAAAAACACAAAAGCAATATGACAGAGAGGCAGGGTTTGCATAACAAGATACCTATGGCAGTGTTTGTATCCTACATTGCAATGGTGTTTTTACAGCTATAAAATGTACTTAAAATGTACTTCAGTACTAGGGACTGCTTAATCAAGTCTCAGCAATGAGTCATGTGACTAGCTGTCAGTATCATCTGATTGCATGGGTACTGGATGGTTCTGACAAACGCATTGTTTTGGAACAGCAACACAAAAACTTCCTTGTACCACAGTAAAAAGAAAGTCAGATCTTTGGTTGAAGCAATGACTCGGGAATGCAGCAGCAGAGGTTCAAGTCACATGGCTAGTAAGTTAATTATCCTGTCACATCTTTTATAAGCTGCTTTATCCTTTGGAGATGCAACATGGTTTACAGTAAAAGCCAACATATGCATTACAAAAATCATAAATGACTACAAATCTGTTTCCTTTGGCTGCCTAATGCAAAAGGAGCAGAATGAGTGTGAGCTCCAATTTCTTCTATGACCAGCCGCACAGATACCTTAAGCTTTCATCTTACATGAGTTTAACCTTTCTGATTCTTTCATGATTAGTCTTGCCCATATGTCTGATGGGAGGATGTAGTTCACCCTCCAATGAAGAAATGCTACCTTACTAGCTTCCCTCCTTCATTTCACTGCCATGTTACTCATTACTCTATAAGATCATTTCTTAGAGATAACAGGTTTCCGGCTTTTTATAACATCTCCACAAACTCTCTCACATTACCTCAGAATATGACTTTTATCTGACTTTTACCACCTGTTGTATGTGATTTTTTGGGAATGCCACCTCCTAAACTGGTTACAGGATTCCATATGAGAGTCTACTGGAGACTGTAGAGTGGCAGCACCTTTCCGTCTCACCCATCTGACTTAACACGACTACTCAAGAGGCTTTACTTTAATATGGTCATTAGCCTGTTTTCCCCCTTCCATTCATCATGCAATGTTTACTGAATTTTTCCACCTGATGTGCATATATCTGCACTGTTACTAATTTAATGTGCTACCACACTCCTCACTACTACTACAATTTATACTATTACTACCAGTGTCTGACATTTTGCAGACCACATACAAAACTGAAGAGATGCAGGTTTTAATACAGTAACTGGGTATACTAGGGGAACATGTTTGTGGTATTTTAATTAAGGAATAATCCCAAATACCAATAAGTGGTGTGAAAAGAACTACTGACCAGCACAGACACTGCAAAAACAGAACTCTTAACAACATAGTAACCAGTATTTACTGATTTAGAACTTTTGTCCAAAAACATAGGACTTTATCAGTACAGCATACTCAATCACAAAGCCATCACAAAGGAAAAGGTAAGATTACAAGCCAAAAAGTAAACTTTCTTACAAGCATAGTGCATAAAATCACTCTGATATAAAAATATAACTGCTGTTATGTAAATGCCAATAAAAACTTGGAAAAGTTTTACTTTCTATAACATCATAATTTTTCAGCTCACATCATTAATACACTATTATTATTTAACTGAGGAACATACATGCTGAATCTAAACTTTACAAACCGAGCCTAGCCACATTGGCTTTGTCCCTGAGGTCTGGTGCACAGCAGTTGTGATACCACTTCACAAGGGTGTCCCCGAATTTAAAGGCCCATCAAAGCTATGGAACATGCCATAACATATCATAACTGACCTGATTAACTATGGTATTAAAAATCTTATCAGACTAAGACCACAGCAGTTTGGATTTGTCATGTGTAGATCCTGTCTGATGATTCTGGTAAACTTCTTCAAAAATGTAACGCAAGATATTGATAGCAGTCACACTGCGCAAACAGTGTACTTCAACCTGGCCAAAGCAATTGATATCATTACTTATGCTAGCATAACAAATAAGCTAAATGTACTTCAACTATACCTCTATGTAGAAAGATGGACAGCAAATTGGCTAAAAGCTAGAACATGCACAATGAGGACAGCAGGTGCTTTTTCAGAAAGGATGAAGGTAACAACTGGTATTTTGCAGGACTCAGTACTGTTGTTTGGGATCAACTTTTCAGATGTCCAGATCACAACCAAAGATATCTAGTTAAATAAGTTTGCATATGACTATAAACTGTGCATCATTTTCAAGTTCAACTTTGATGCCTATGCCCTCCAGTATAAGCTTATACTTGTCAATACCTAGTGTCCACATAATGGATCAATTTAAATACAAAAAAAGTGCAATATTGTCATATTCTGTAGAAATACCCCATTTCAAAATGGGAATGCAGTTAGAGACCTTGGAATATGGGTTGATAATTCCTCTCTTTGATCATCATGCTGCTATGGTGATGAGGACATCTTTCTACTTAGCCTGATTGCAAAAGGAATACCATCCAGATCTATAGATGTTACTGCATTACTTAAGCTTATCATAAAATACAATACACTCTTTAGGATGTACCTCACTAGACATATCAAGCAACTGGAAAGAGCCCAGATGTTGCAAATTAAAAAGATCACTGGCTTAAGGACCTTAAGCTACAAGAAAATACTGGAAACACAAAAACTTTACACAGAATCCTACAGACTCCTGAGGAGTGATCTGTACCTTACCTTCCATTCCATTTTGGACCCAGTAGTACAGGATTTCTTGCATCCCCATAAATCAAATAGCTCCACTAATACTACGACCAGAGATCTTAATCTACACCAGCAGATAAATAAAACACGGTGGAGAGACAGACTTGTTAAGCAGTAACTTCTCCATGTCTGGAATAGACTTACAGTGCAAATTAAGCAGTGATATACATTACATTTCTTAAAGCAATATCTAGATAACTGTATGGGAATTCACAGATTTATTCCTATCTTGACTAGCTTAGCCCTCCTTCAAAAAGGAAGCAAGACTAAAGGACAGGTACTGGCATATGATCCTGTAATATAGTCAGATGTGAAACTGCTTACACTCCAGTCTAATTATGCTTGTAGTGCACTGTCTGAACTAACCATATCTGAATTCTGGCGTGAGACATTTCTTAAGTCAGTAACATAATTACAAAACCAAGTTTGTTTTGTGCTCAACTACTGTAATATCTACTAATACAGTAAATTCCCAGTTTTTTACTATAACCTCCTAAGGAATTAATTATATCTTTGCCAAGATATACTCTAAAGAATATGCCAGCTGGGTGATTATTAAGACAGGCTCCATCAGTTTAGAAATTGGTACCTTTCTATCTCATACATTTATCAGAGAAGAACCTTCAGAATAACTGCAGATCTTCCCTCTAATAATTATATTAAGTTGCTGATGAATACTCTATAGCAGCTGGTTATTTATATACAGCTTCTTTATTTAGAGGTGTTCTGTTGTGGATGCTTTACTAAACAAAGGACATTGCTTTGCCAGGCAATGGAAAAAACACTCAGTTTTATGAAATGGCACAGTCAAAACCTTTCCTATGCCTGATACTGACGAGCATCAGCATATCAACAAAAAATACATTTTTTATTGTAATAAATGGACTGCATCCATGAAGAAATACAGTCTTACAATTAAATTCCATTCCTAATCGTGGTGATTATAATAACCACATGCTAGTCCATCACATCCAAAACAGCTATCTACTTTCATCAAAAAAAGCTGACTAGCATCTGAAAAGCTGCATAGGCAGGGTATGAAAGACATAATTTGTAAATATTGGTGGTGTAAGGGACAGGTACCAGCAGGCTTCATAGCTTTTCCATTTTGTCAAAACAAAATCCATTTACTGCTGACAGTGCCTTAAATACCAAAGAATAGTTTTCTCTGCATAGCGTTTAATTGTCATTATTTGAAGAGGGTACAAGCAATTGCTGTGTCTAGGAAGCCTCCCTGAATCACACTAGAACACATTAACATTGTCCTATAAAAGAAAGCCAAACATAACAATGAATAATTTTACAAGTGATTCGAGACTTGAGGGCAGCAGTTGCATGTGCAAATGTGTTGTCATGCAGGTGTGTGTGTATGTGTGTGTGTGTGTGTGTGTGTGTGTGTGTGTGTGTGTGTGTGTGTGTGTGTGTGTATGTATGTACATATGTATGCAAGTTACACTGAGTGTCAAGCTGCTTAAGAGTGGCATTAACTTGCCTTGTTGAGTCAGAGAAGGTATACTGCAAGTGATCCCACTATAAAATCAATTCTCTCCTATTCTAAAGAATATGTATTTGGCACTTTCCATTTCTCATTTATATTTCCATTCTTTCTGTGACACACATTTTATCCTGTTCATGGTAAAACAGAACTGGAATCTATCCTGGTAAACATGGGATGCATGATGCTAAAGCATTTTCATTCACACTCTGCATGAACAATAGACAAATTAGAGAACCACCAATTTATCTTTCAATCTGCTTTATAATAATGCAGAAAGGAAAAGGATTACCTGGAAAAAACTCACAAGGGTACAGAAAATCCATGCAGACCCTGCACAGAACACACCCAAGGCAGGTACTGAACAGAAAAACCAACAGCTGTAAAGCAGAAGTAATAACCACTGCACCACTGTGGAACCCCACACTAAGCATGGCAAAAATGAATTAACGGCTGTAAAGTGTATGATCTAAGATTCTGGTGACATTCGAAGCTTGGTTAGGAATGCATAAATGCCTTACTCATAGTAGACTCAAAATCAAGCCATGGCATGTGGTTAAACACATGGTTAAACAGATCAAGGCTTACAGCTGACAAAAATAAGGGAGGCCCCATTCTTGGGAGGAGACCATGAATTAAGCAGGTGGCTTGGTTTACTTCTGAACTTTATTAAGTTATGAAGAATGTTTTACATAATATGTGCGGCACACAGATTCACAGAAGTTGAGTGAATTACACCGTTCTCCTGACAGTAATGTAATGTAGCTTCATGTTCTGCTGATGACTTAAAGGAACTATGTATGCACTGGCTGCCTATTAACTGGAGAAGTCTCACTTCTTCACAACTAGAGATCACAGTTAGGAGAATGTATAGCATCTTTTATAAGATGCTAGTTGAAATGTTTTAGTTACACCTAGATCTCCTATGCAGTACTAATGTACAGGCATTAATCTAAGGTAATTATTATTTCATAAATTACAGGAGGAAAGTTGCACCAGAGCATGAGAGGGCACATTCTATTAGTTCAACAGCAGCAACCATACCCTTATTATACATTCCTAACACAACTGTACAATATCCATCATAATATTTACTGTTGTAGAATATACTCTTGGTAAAACTCACACAGAGTTCAGACCACAGGGTAGCTGACCCTAGGAAGAGGCAAGGGGCGACAAGCCCTGAAGAATGTCCATGGCAAAGCCTGTCCTGGTCCTGCAAGGAGTGCTCAGAATATAAAAGATGTGCAAAGAGAACAAGTAATGACCTCCAGAATAAACTCTTTGCTAACCCTTCTCAGGAAGCCAGTGCTAGCTGCAGTGCCACCTGCAGAATCAGCTCTAACGTTAACATAGAATCGTCTTATCATGACAGCAGTAATAATAGCAAATGCAGTGTGCTATCTGTTTTGATATAGTTGCCCTTAGCAAAACAGGTGAATGAATAGCTGATCAGATTGTCTTTTCTTCATTCTGTCCAAGTAGAGTCTCAATTGCCTAGGCACATCTAACAAGTATAGAATTCCTTCTCTCCTACTCTGGGTGGTGGGGAAAAACATACAGGAATGTGAGCAGACATTCAAAGATAGCTCAGTCACCACTTTAGGCATGAATGAAGGACTACTGTGCATTGTGACATAATGAGGCCTAATCCAGACAATAATGAGAACATGTCTAGTGATAGCAATTAAAGATTTTAACAGTTACCAAGCTATAACTTAGCAGATTGCATCTCCTCAGCCTCATACTTTTAATAACAAAGCAAGAAGTACTGAGAGCTCAAACCATTCTCAAAAGTGATCTACAAGTGTAATCTGGGTAGTAACACAGTTGGACAGGGTCATGTGACAGCAAAACTACAAGTTGCCTATGATAACCACACTCATGAGTCCCATGCTACACCAAGGAATTACTACACCAAAATTGTAAATGTAGTATTCTTCCTTTCATTTCAGCTCTGCTAAGACCATCCCATTGAGCTGAAGGGAAACAAATAATAATGTAAAACATTAGGAATGGCAGAGACTTGCAATAAAAGCATTCAGTTTTATCTCACTATATGTTTGTTAAATGGGTAAATGAACACTGGAAAATATACATCTAATCTAGAAGGCAAGAATTTTGGTAACTAATAAAAACTTTTGATTAGAAAGTTGTTAGTTGCATTACATTACTCCTAAAAAGGGGGAGGTGGGCTGAACAATGAACTGGAGAGAGGTACCAACACAATCACCTGAGCTGCTATTTCAAACCAGAATTTACAATGGCTCTCCTAAACATGCTGAAGGTGAAATTCCTTGAAAGTCAGTGGCATGAAGAAAAAAAGATGAATGGCATTCTGCCAAAAGCTGTTTCCCCATAGGAAATCATTGCTGGTGCAGTTTCTAAGTGTGCACTCTAAAAGATTCACTTGTTATAGTAGATTTCTCCCTTCTTCAAGTTGGTGCGACTATGGAGTTGGCATATATGAGTTCTCGAGGAAAAGAAGGCTCGCCTTCTCCCCCTCCCCCTGCTGCAAAAAAAACAAGCAAAAACAATTTTTTTCCACTCTTTTTAATTTTGCGTATTTTTTGTCCTTTTGTCACACTGACTTTCAGAAAGTTGGCATTTCATAGGACCCTTTAAAACAGCTCATTTCATAGGCCCAGATCCAAACAGTAGCTACAGCAGGTTATGAAATCATGTCCTTGATTAATGGCAAAGAGTTATATCTTGTTGACTTAACTGGCAAAAGTGGAGTGCCTCAGTCAGCACTGCTTACTGGGAGTATAGTGTTATCATGCAGACAACTGAAGTATCAAAGACACAAAACAGAAAGTTTTCATCAAGCTCTTGGCAGTCAGAATTAAAAAAGGGCTATTTAACAGAGCATAGCCTCATTGTTTATTACCCAGGTACAATGTACTGCTGTCTCCAATCAGCAATGCATATTCTACACAAATGTTTGCAGCACATTCACTGATCTACTTTTTAGCTCCTATTTTCATTTTATTTACAAAGTTCTTCACTCCTTTTTTTCATTTTATTTGCAAAGTTCTGCACAGGTAAGTATTTTCATGGTTGCTTAATGGATGTTGTGTACGATCAACAGAAATAATCATAATCTAGAAAAACAATCAAAATGAATGCTTATGATACTGTCAGAGCTGAAACAACTCTAGTTTTCAGATTTAGAGGAAAGACTCAAATTGCCCCTGTATTGAGATCCTCTGTTGTAAAACAATTTCTATCCATTTAATCAGGCAGTCCACTTTAAAAGAAAGTATTTAAAAGCTTGACTACATAAATCTTATCCCCAGATGTATCGTTGAAAATAAGACAGAGAGAGAGACAAGGGAAGAGCACATTTTTATCTCAACTAAGAAATCACTTCCAAAACTCTGTTTAAACATTTATGTTTTCTCCATTTTAACAACAGTCACTGGCATAAATTCAGAACTATTATGCTTCCATTAAAAGCAGGGATGTCTAATTAAATAGAGAACATAAATAAATGCACACTAGAAGATCACATTACATGATTAAATTCCCTGATTAAATTCTTTCCAAGTATAATCACCAACATCAGCTGGAAATTTCTTCATGTGTTCTGCCAATGCACAATGCGTGCAAACTTCAACTTAATTTACTTGTCAGTGTAGAATCCAGTAGTGCAAATCTCTCCTGTAGTAAGTGTCATGCCTGCGATACTGCTTGTAAAGTGTTCATTGTTAAATGTCACATGGCCAGTTGGCTCACATATTTATTAATTACTCATTCATGTTTTTATTCTTTTGGGACACAGTAAGTATACCCTAGGTGCAAGAGCAGGTTTTCCATGGCAACCAAGGAGCACTGGGTAGAAGTTCAGCACTACACTCAAGTTCAAAACATGAGAATCAAATTCATGTCTGCAAGGTTTAGGCTCACTAAAAACCTACTTTTGTAACATGTACACTACATAGAAAATAATATACTATCAATATTCTCTCAATAGTTTTGCTCTGCAGTTAAAACTTTTTCGTAGTGGCTAGTCAAAAAAGAGATTTCTTTTCCTTCTGCCTTCTTCCATATGAACTTCACTTGTTTCATAAATGAGTAGGTTTATACCTGCAGATTCTTACTGTCAAATGCATTTTTCTTAACCCCACCACAATAGTATAAGACTAAATCATGAAAACAATTACTAAGTTAGTTTAAGGAGCACATGTTGTATGTAGAGATGTTACTATTTTGGAACCATAGCAAATACACTTTCTAATGTAATCTAAAGAAATTGAAAAGCTGCTCTTTATTCACGTTTTTGTTTTCTTTCTTTCCAACTTACCAACTAAAGAAAATTGCAGCACAAATGCACTGATACCACTTGAAATTGGACTCCGTGTACATCTTGTCTCATGCATGACAATATATAACTATTACAACTGTAGGAATGGATGTGTTTTCATATGTATGTATACGGGTGGGTAGAGGTTACTAAGAAAATGTTTTTTACATTTCCACAAGTGGATCAACTTCGTAATCAACATTAAGTCTGCTCAGTAACATCTTCCTGCCACTTTTCAGTTGGGTAGCTGTAGATGGAGAAAATAACAGGACCAGAAAATGGGATTGAATCAAGTGTGTACGAAGCTGAATTCAGATCAGATTTATACTCCTATTCAAGACATCCTGTCTGCAATAGTTTTGCAGGATAGACTCGTTTTGGGAAATTCTGCAAAGATTAACTGTCACACTAATATTTTCATAGGATTTATTATTTTCTGTTTCTTTAACTGTTGCAGAAAACAGATTAACACTGAACTATATCATCAAGGTAAAAATAATTTAAACAGAAAAGTACCTCCCTGGATTTAGTCTCATCTTTTGATAAAAAAGGAAAGCTTTTAATTTATATTCTTTGCAGTTAACTTTCCACCTAGCAATGTTCAGTTTTTGAAAAGGCAATACTTGGCCTGATTTTCTCATGCATGCACTCAACCACAGGACCTAACAGTCTTAATTAGGATCCCCAAGGTAATACAAAGAAAGATGAGGTGAATAAAGAAGTCAGAAATATTTCCATCAGAAATACTTGTAATTATTACCTCCAGGCTGTCAGGTTATACACACACTTGTAGTAGTTAGGACAGCCAGTTAGAACCCAGATAGACATTTAAATCCAGATAAGACACAGTACCAAATGCTTCATGTGAGGGTCAGTGAAACAACATTACTCAACTAAACATGTTCTCTAAAAGAGCTACTCTTCTGGGGAATTAAGCAGGTGTCCTGGTTTCTGTTTTCTTTTCTTCCTATTCTTCTTTTTGTGCCTTTTGGATTTGTCTGTTTTGGCCCTGTATCGCCTACCACTGATCTCTTCCAACCATCACATTTCTCCCACCCATCATCTGGACAAACTCTCTGTATCCAGGGGGAATCAGTGGTCTCAGAATCCCACTATGACTAGACAGGTGGTCCCTCTCTCTTCTAGGGCAGAACAGCTCATGGATATTTCCCTACAAAGAAAGGTGTGAGAGCCAGGGAAAGCACTATTATATACACTTGTCTAGGGTAAGGGATTTCGGACATGGGGAATGCAATCTTTAGTCAGGCAGAGAGACCATGAGGATATAAGCATTGCTGCTATGATGTCACTTCACTCATGGCGCCCAACTACTGTACTAGCCTACAAGAAAATAGAAAGACATGCCCCAGTCAGCACCAAGGCTCTTTAATTCCAGCCCAATGGTAGGTGAGAAGTCACAAGCCCCTGATTCTTATTGCTAACACCTGGCTTCTCCAATGACCTAGCCACTAATCAAAATCAGGTTGTCTAGGTAGCAGTCAGGGCTCCATCCGTCTACACCATGTACTTGAGCCCAAATGCTTTGATTTCACTGAGTGTATTTTTGATACCAGGATCTACATCCTGCAATAAGTGCTAGCTGGTTCATATATTCCACTGTCTAACAGCAGTCTGACACAGAAAAATAATATGCTAATATCCACAGTCCCTGCAGATCAGCAAGGCACAATCTGTTGATACCATGGGAGATGGTGTCTAGACTATTACAATCAGTGAACGTATGGACATTGCCTCAAGTGGCCATGGTCTGAATCTCATTGTTAAGACTCTTCTCACTAATAAGAAATTGAATTAGACAAATACCCAGTGGAAAGAGTCTGCATTGTGGCAACAGTTGTTTAGACTACCCTTACAATACCATTTAGCACAATGCAAAATATGTTCACTCCAATTGTACAGATGTTGTGCTCAACTAGGAATAGTGTCTTTCTCCAGGCACATGACAAATAAAATAGCATTTTCTGTACTCTGATGAAAACTATATGGTTACAGACTGTGTAGATATTTGTTATTTGTTTATATATCCCTTACTCTATAAACATATTTAATGATTACTATTACATTTATGTTTCGACATTTGGTATTATTTAACAGATGTGCACTAAAAAATTCTCTGTGTAAATTGTGTAGCACAGTGACACAGTGATACGGTCTACCTCACAGTTTCTAGGCTCCTAGATCTAAGTTTTAGTCCAGACTTCTGATCACTGGCTGTGTGGAAGCTTTGTGTGTTCTCCTTTACAACAAAAGAAATGTATTGCCACAGGTTTGTGAGCAAGAATCATAATCCTGTTTAGACTAAGTTCAGATCATCTAAACATAAAATTTCCACGCATGTATTCATTTACTTGCATTTTCTTAGAAATAACTGCCTTTACTTCTTGATAACTAATTAAAACCTGCTAAGTATATGTGTAGCTGTTTTCTGCTGTGGCATGTTTGTTTTCCTCCAAAAGTCACAAGCATACAAAGTGGAGATGGTTGGACTAGAGTATCACAAGTATACACAAGTTTAGCCAGTTATACTTTGTAAAGGGGGAGAGAAGAATACCACCCTGGGAGACTGAAGTTCATAAATCATGGAGTATAAACATCTGCAAATAATGTCTGGATTGGAGACACTAAGTGACTGACTTTTAAGAATGTTACGCATTGATTATACTGATGCAAATTTTAAGTTTTTAGCTGTGAACTGATCTCCATTACTTATCTGTACATCTGACTTATTACTAAGGAATGTGGTGACACATTTAGTGAAACCATGAAAAGTACAGTTGTGTATACTTACCATAAATGTAGGTGTTGAGTGTATTTACTGTTGCAGTCATCACAGGTTATCTACCTGCAGGTAGCCCTTAGTCGGCCCGAATACCAAAGTCTTGGGATTTCTGCGTCGGATGCTGTCGCCTCATCCATGACATCAGATGTTAGGGGTATAAAACATGCAGCCGACGCCATTACATCAGTTTTTCTTGCCCCAGATGTCAGGAGCCCCCAAAATAGGAAGCAATCAAATGGTGTGGAACACCTCCAGTAAAAAGTAAATACCATTTATATAAGATATGGCCAAAAATGAGGATAGGTAGAAAGTATAGAAAGACAGGGGGCTGGAGGGAGAGTAACCAGGCCTGCAACAGTGAATACACACAAACATCTACATTTACGGTACATGTACACAACTGTACTATGTTCTTCGTGTTTCACTGTTGCAGTCATCACACTTGGGTTGATTCCCAAAACTGAGGAAGGGTGGAGGCAGTCAAGAAGTAGTAGGGCTGGCTAGCAGACCTTGTAAGACCGCTGTGGCAAATCCAGCTCTGGATTAGGAAAAGATAGGTAAGTGGCAATGCTTGGTGAAGGTGTGTACAGAAAGTACGGACATCTCCAGGTTACAGCTTCCAGGATCTCCTTGGTAGGGACTCCCCTGAGAAAAACTGTTGAGGTTGAGGTAGCCCTAGTGGAATGAGGCCTGATCCCCTTTGGGGTAGGTTTTCCATGGTATTTGTAGCAGAAATGGATGAGTGTGCTATCCATTTAGAAATGGTTTGTTTCGAAATGGCCTTGCCCTCTGCCCCTGCAGCAAAGCTGACCAGCAGCTGGTCAGATTTTCTGAAAGGTTTAGTCCTGTCAAGGTAGAGCCAGAGCTGCCTGTGCATGTCCAATGAGTACAGGATGCTTTCCCCTTTATTCTGAGGATTAGGAAAAAAGGTTGGCAAATGGATGGACTGGTTTAAAGCCACACTGGACACCACCTTGGGCATAAAAGATGGGTTAGTTCTGAGGGAAACCCGGTCCGCATGGAAGATAATGAAGGGTTCCACAGCCATAAGGGCCTGTAACTCTAAGACACTCTTCTTGCTGAAGTGATGGCTAGCAGTAAAGCTGTTTTCCAAGAGAGGAATTTTAACTCTGCTGTAGCAGCAGGCTCAAAAGGGGCATGAGCTTCTCTAGTACAAAGTTAAGGTCCCAAGCAGGAGTGGGAGCTCTCCTTGGGGGTCTTAAATTGTTAGCTCCTCACAGGAACTGTTTGATCAGAGGGTGAGAGAAGAGGGGTGGCTCAGTATTACAATGATCTGAGATGGCAGAGGCATGAATCTTAATCGATGAGAAGGAGAGGCCCTTGTGGAGCAGCTCTGCTACGTAATCTAGGATTTGAGGCAAGGAGGGCATGGCTGTGTCCTTCCCTTGAGACTGGGTCCAAGAACAGTATCGATTCCACTTTTCTGAATAGGATTTTCTAGTACTGGGCCTCCTGGTCTCAAGGATAACATCCAGCACCTGTTTTCTGAGGGTTGCTGGTGATGTATTCAAGGAATAAGCCATGCTGCCATGTTCAGAGTTTGCAACTGAGGATGCAAAATCTGTCCCTCCTGCTGGGACAGCAGAAAGGGGGTCTGCTATAGGTGCCAGGGAGGCACTGCTGTCAGACTGTGTAGGAGTGGGTACCAGTGCTGGCGTGGCCAGTCTGGTACAATAAGGATTGTCCTTGGCCTGTCCAGTTTGATCTTGAGGAGTACCTTTGGAAGGAGGGGCAGAGGGGGAAAGGCATAGATTGAGAGGTTTTCCCATGTAAAAGAAGGGCATCCACTTTCCAAGCTTGGCTGTGGGGAATTCTGGTGCAAAATTTGTTTAGTTGATGGTTTTGGGGGGACGCAAAGAGGTCCACCTCTGGTGCCCCCACATGAGTATTAGAAGTTTGAATGAGTTTGGTTCCAGTTTCCACTCGTGTGGGTCCATTAGATTTCTGCTTAAGTTGTCTGTCAGTGAATTTTGTTTGCCTGGCAGGAATTGAGCTTGCAGGTGCACTTGATTGCTTAAGGATGTGTTCCACAGTGTCATGGCTAACTGCAGAGTGGGTAGGAGTGAGTTCCCCCTGCTTGTTTATGTACCACATAACTGTGGTGTTGTCTGTCTTTATCAGGAGTTGTCCTGGCAGGATAAGGTATTTGAAGACTGACAGTGCATTCTGTACAGCTAGCATTTATTTTTGATTGATATGCAGGTGAATTTGTCCTGTGCTCCATTTGCCTTGAATGCATTTGCCTGCCATGTGAGCCCCCCATGATTAGTCTGATGCATCTGATGTCAGAGTTTGGACAGTCGGGGGTTGTGAGAAAGGGAGTCCCTTGTTGTGGTTGCAAGCCTCTGCCCACCAAAGGAATTCTGTCCTTAGGCAAGGAATGATAGGAATCACTGCTTCCAGGTCCTGGGAATGTTGATACCAGAGACTTTTTAAGTACCATTGGAGTTTCCTCATATGCAGTCTTGCATATGGAATCAGTAAAATACATGAGGCTATGAACCCTAGGGCTTGCAGTATTTTTCTTGCAGATAGTTGGGTTTGGATGGCCAGTAGTTTGAAATAAGTTGTCAACTAAACCTGCTTTTTTGGAGTGATGAATGCCATCTGGGAAGTTGTGTTCAAGCTTGCTCCCAGGAATACAATCTTTTGGCTGGGTAACAGATGTGATTTCTTTTCACTGATGGTATATCCCAGAGAAGTTAGAGGAGTCTCTTTACAAACGTCAGGTGCTGAAGTAGCAAAATCAAAATCCGCCTAAATCAGGCAATCGTCCAAGTATGGGTAAATTTGAATATTTCTCTGCCTGCAGTAAGCAATGGCTGGAGCCAGGCACTTTGTGAATACTCTGGGCGCAGTAGATAAGTCAAAGGGAAGTGCAGAGAACTGATAGTGCATTGAGCCTGCCTAAAACGTAGATATTTCCTGCAAGATTCCCTTATGGGGATATGCAGATAGCTTCTTTTAAGTCTAGGGTGACTAGCCAGGAGTCCTTGGCTAGCATAGGAAGGAATTGCTAGAGTGTAAGCATTTTGAATTTTGGTACCACCAGGAAGGTGTTGAGGGTTGACAGATCCAGAATAGGGTGCCAAGAGTTCTCTTTCCTGGGCACCAGGAACAGCCTGTAGTAGAAACCCTGTCCCCTTTGCTCGGTTGGCATAGGTTGAATAGCCCTGACATTAAGAATAGAAAGTACTTGCTTTTGGGCCTCTGTCCACTGGTTTGGAGAAAGGTCTGGCAATCCACTTAGGGTTGGCAGAGAGTGGAAATAAATATTGCATCCCAGGGATACTGATTCTAAGACCCATCGGTCCTGGGTAATATACTCCCAGTTTTTTTGCATGCAGGGCGAGTTTTCCTCCTAGGGGCGCAAGTACTTGGGCATGGCTGGGAAGGGTTAAGGGCAAGTCATTGTGAACTTTTTCCATGGGGGGGTGGTTTACCACTCCCAGTTTTTCAGGAGGGAGCACTCCATTGTTTAGATCTGTACATACCCTGAGACTGTAGTCTTTGTGGTCTGTTGCCCCTGGTTTTGGGCTGAGAAGGTCTGGAAGGGACTGGAGAGGACCAATTTTTTGAAGGCCAATGCCTACTGAATCTAGGTGGCTGTACCTGTAAGAAATCTTTAACAGTTTGCATGGATTTAGCTTTTTCTTCCATCTTTTTAAAAATGTCTTCTGCTTTAGAGCCAAACAAACAGTCTTGGTTTAATGGAGCATCAAGTAATTTTTCCTTGACATGGTCTGGCAAGACTTGTTCCTTCAGCCAAGCATGCCTTCTCAGAACAGACCCAGTGACAGCAGCCCTGCAAGATGCTTCTACGGCATCAAAACCACACTGCAAAGTATGTTTACCAACTTGGTTTGCAGAATGCATTAAGTCTTGTAAGTCCTTATTTTCTGCACAATCAGGAATCAACAACATTTTTTGTTTAATTAGATCAATAATATGCTGCTGGTACTTCAACATGTGAAACTGGCAATTTAAAGCCCTGATGGCAAGAGTTCCAGAGGTATACACCTTCTTACTCAATCTATCTAGAGCCCTAGAATCCCTATCTAAATGGGTAGGGTTTGGCTGTAGAAGCCTTAATACCTTTAGGTCCCTGGGAAATGGTCTCAGGATCCGCAGTGGGATTTTTAAAGAGAAATGTGTGAGAGTCAGGTACTCTGTGGTACCTGTCAGGCTTTCTAGGAACAGGTGGTAAAGTATCATGGGTAAGGCTGGATTCCATGAAGACATCATCTACAATATCCAGGACAGGGGGAATAGCTAGAGGCCTATGCTGAGGCAAGTCTAAAAATTCCCGGATTCTCTTTTTGGACTGTGGGTAGTCCTGGCATTCCCAGCGGAAATGCTCTCTTAGGGTATGCACGGTTTCACCGAAAGAAAGGTCCTTTGGGGGGTGGCTGAGAGAATTGACACCTCTGCGTCTTGAGTCCACATAGGTAGCTAAGGGTATGTCCTGGTAATCACAGGGGTCAGAGTCATCAGACTCATGGTCTGAAGAATCTGAAGGAGAATCAATTCTTTGTCTTTTAGAGGGGGAAGGCTGGCTTCCCCTAATTAATGTAATAAGGTCTTCAGCCATTCTAAGAATTTGTTTCTGTGGCATGGGAGCTTGAGAATGTGCTTTGGTCATTGGTTTCCTAGGCGTAGTGCGAACTCTGGGCTTGAGAAATTCAGTAGATTTAGTCATTAACAAAGTAGTCGGTTTAATACGAACATCGGAAGGTCTGAATACACCCTCAGAAGCCGGTGCCTGCACTGCAGCTCCAGACCCATCCAAGATAGTCATCCGCAGGTTCCATAGTCGAAGAAGCATCTCACGGCATACCAGACTCTGAATGGGTCTCAGTAGAGGCCTGCGAATCTGTAGAAGCGGGTAACAGGGACTGCGAAAGCGCCTCACTGAGTACTGGCAGACTAGCTTAACGGAAGCGTCGTCGTCAGTTTTGGACCTATGCGATCTGTCTCTGTCTTTATCTTTGCATTTTTTCAGAAGGTCGGTAGTCGGCTGGCTTACCGATGCCATTTTGGAATACGGAGAACGAGAGAGAAAGAATTTACAGAATAAAACAGCCCAACAGTTCGGGCGTTGAACAAGGCACAAAACCAACAGTGAGGGATGTCGTGGTCTGGGCCTAAACAGGTGACGTAATAAGAATGAAAATCTCTGTGAGGTATTTGCTTTCCACAGGCAAGACAATTGTTAACTTTTTCTGACATCGGTTAGAGCAAGAAAAAAGGATCCCCAACAGGGTACTTGGCTTTAGAAGACTTCAGGTTTGAAACTTGAAAAATGAAAATTTCAGGTAGCTGCCGACTGGCACTTGTGAACTGCTTCTACTTTGGGCTCCCGCGCGGCAAGAAAAGCTGATGTAATGGCATCGGCTGCATGGTTTATACCTGATGACCTGACGTCATGGATGAGGCGACAGCATCTGACACAGAAATCCCAAGACTCTGGTATTTGGGCCGACTGAGGTCTATCTGCAGGCAGATAACCCAAGTGTGATGACTGCAACAGTGAAACACGAAGAACATCCCACACGGTAGACAAATTAACAGTTTAGTACTGAATATGGTCACTGAAAGTCTATCAGCCAATAAAAGTCCTACCAAAGAAGTCTTAGGTAAATGGCATGGATATTCAAATGTTTACTGGCTTCCTTAATAATAAGAGTCAGATCCTTTATTAACATGACACTTAATCTGTAAATGACTGAGAAGCTTGTGGGATGCAGAAGATGGTTTTTTTTTTTTGTTTGTTTGTTTTGTTTTGTTTTGTTTTACTGCCAGAAAACAACACCTCTGGATGTTTACGATGTTTACTTTGTACTTATGTCCTGAACCTCACTGTTAAGGCATACTGCATTATATTTCAGTTCTGCAACTAATTTTATTACATTAATATATTACAAATGAATTTAAAAAACATAAACTACAGAGACCACTGACTCTTGTCTAAAGCAGTCACTGCCACACAAGTATAAACATCCCTTCCCGGATAGAACTCAAAGAAATTCTGGACACATTTTATGGTGCTTGCATTAGTACCTAACTGAATGATTCACTAAACTAGATAAAGGGTCATAATAACTACATAACATATATTTATTTTTTGTACAAAGTGGGAAGGGACAGAGACCAAATACATGTTTATATCTAATGCAAACATCTTTTATGGGGAATGGAAGGAAAATAATAGGTAGCAATGGATGTGAGAGTACAGTAAGATATGTCAGGTGATCCCACTTATGGTGAAGATTTGCACTGGCTTTATTTAAATGGATACTTTTTTTACTTTTCACAATAGGTAAGATCACTCCCGGCATCAGATCTATATTTATCATTGTAGTTTGCATGCATAAGACCTGATGTCTCCTCTCTATATTGATAACAACATAAATGACCTTTGTAGCTGAACTACAATACCGAAAAGATGCAGTCTATGCATGTAATCACTTTTATCACTTTATTTCGTTTGGTGCTAGAAAAAGGTTGCAATAAATTTCAAAGCCACTATGTTAAACCAATTTTTCAGGAATAATTTACATATCACCCCTGATGTCTTTAAATATTACTTGTACACACATTTCTGAGGTTTGTTTTATAACACAACAGGGAAAACAGGTGACCTGCACTCTGCTACACAGCATGGAATTAATGACTGTTGGAGTCAGACCAGTTCTGCAAGCTTGACACTCAGTGCCTCAGAATGCTTGATGTGTCCTGAAGTGTACTGCAGTAAACTAAATAAAAAAATAAACTAACTCTCACTAAAGTAAACTTACAAAAGAATATCTTGGAGGATAGGCTGTGACTAATTATGGTATGGAGGCCCATTCTTTCCAAATCACAAAGCACAGTTGTAGTGTCGCTCATTAAATGACAGCTTTCCCTAGTAATCACTCCTGGCTGCCTCCTGTCTCTATGGAAGATAAACAAAAAGCTTACAATGAGTGCTTGTGTCTGTATATAGTTGTATGTGTACACGTAACTCTGTTGTCATTTAAGTGCAGTACCGTTTTTTTTTCACACCCATAGTTCTCCCCCTTCGGTCTTGTATAGCTGGCCATGTCTCATGCCATGCTTCCACATCATACAACAGTAGATGGACCTCCCAAATGCAGATGGCTGCTGATTTTTAATAATTACTAACTATGCCTTTTACATCCAGACAAAATGAAACTTCAGGGGAGGTGGAGTTCAGGCTACCACTCCTCAAGTCTCTGTCCCCAGTGGAACACACTCAGAATGGCAATCCACATACATGTAGCTAATCTCAGTGGGGCTGCCAGACAGAAGAACACTAAATATACAAGATCATAAAAAGTACAGTTGTGTACACTTACCATAAATGTAGATGTCTGAGTGTATTCACTGTTGCAGTCATTACATTAGGGTAATCTGCTGGCAGGTTGCCCTCAGTCGGCCTGATTAACAAAGTCTTGGGTCCTGCGTCGGTTGCTGTCCCTTCTTCCATGACGTCAGGTCGTCAGGGGTATAAAACATGCATCCGACGCAATTACATCAGTTTTTCTTGCCCCAGAAGTCAGGTGCCTCCCTAATGGGGAGCAAATAAAATTAAAAGCGCAAAAATATATACCTCCAACCAAAAGCAAATACACCAAAAAGGCTTTTAAGCATAGCTTTTTACTAACGTCAGATGATTTAGAAGTATGTCCTGGTTTTCTGCCTGAATTAGACAATCGTCCAAGTATGGATATATCTGAATATTTCTTTTCCTGCAAAGTGCGATAACTGGAGCCATACACTTTGTGAATACCCTGGGTACAGTAGACAAGCCAAACGCAGTGCAGAGAACTGATAATGCAAGTATCCTGCTTTGAAGCATAGGTATCTTCTGCAAGATTCCCTGATTGGGATGTGCAGGTATGCTTCTTTTAAATCTAGAGTTGCCAACCAGGCATCTTTGCCTAGCATAGGATGTAACTGGTGAATAGTCAGCATCTTGAATTTTGGAATGTCCAGAAAGGTGTTTAGAGTAGACAGGTCCAGAATTGGACGCCATAATTTGTGTTTTCTAGGTACCAGAAAAAGCCTGGAATAGAAACCTTGTCCCTTTTCCTCTTCTGGTACTGGTTGAAAAGCCCCCATGTTTAAGAGGGAAAGTACTTGTTTTTGAGCCTCTGCCCACTGGTTTGGGGGCAGGTCTGGCCACTCGTTTGATGTTGGCAATGTGTGGAAATGAAATCTGTATCCCTGGGACACTATATTTAAAACCCATTTGTCCTGGGTTATGAGTTCCCAGTTCTTTGCATGAAGAGCAACCTTTCCCCCCAAAGGGGCCGCTAAAAGGTAAGTGCTTGGAAATTTTAAAAGGAAGTCATTGAGACTGTTTACCATAGGGGGGTGCCTTGCTATTTCCAGATTTGGAAGTGGAGGCCCCCCAGTGCTTAGTTCTAAGAGTCGCCTGGGACTGAAACCTGGTGCTTTTGGTGTGTCTGGGTTTGGCTTGAGAGGATCTGGAAGGAGCTGGAAAAGACCAATTCTTAACAGGCCAGTGCCTGCTGAATCTTGGAGGTTGCACTTGTAAGAAATCTTTAACAGTTTGCATACATTTAGCTTTATCTTCCATCTTTTTTAGAACTTCTTCAGCCTTATTGACAAACAGGTGGTCCTGATTTAAAGGAGCATCCAACAATTTTGCTTTAACATGATCGGGCAAAGATTGCTCCTTAAGTCAAGCATGCCTTCTAAGCACAGACCCAGTAACAGCAGCTCTGCAGGAGGCCTCTAAAGAATCAAAACCACACTGCAAAGTATGTTTTCCAACTTGTTCAGCAGAATGCAATAAATCCTGTAAATCTTTATTTTCCACACAGTCAGGAATCAACATCATTTTCTATTTAAGCAGTCCAATAATATTCTGTTGATATTTTAACATATGAAATTGGCAGTTTAAAGCCTTGATTGCCAAGGTTGCAGAAGTATAAACCTTCTTACCCCATCTATCCAGCGCCCTGGAGTCTCTATCAGAAGGGGTAGGATTTTTAGCAGTAGAAGTCTTAATGCCCTTGGGCCCCTGAGAAATGGTTTCTGGATCTGCAACAGGATTTTTGAAAAGGAACTTGTGGGACTCAGGAACCCTGTAGTATCTGTCAGGTTTACTAGGAGCCGGAGGCAGGGAATCAGGGGACATACTGGATTCCGAAAATACATCATCAACAATGTCTAGTACAGAAGGTAAAGCCAAAGGCCTATGCTGAGGTAGAAGAAGGAAATCCCTAAGCCTCTTTTTTGAATCAGAAAATTCCTGACTTTGCTAGTGGAAATGCTCCCTTAAGGTATGCAACGTTTCCCCAAAAGAAAAATCCTCAGGAGGGGAAGCAGAGGGAATGGAATCCTCTGCATCAGAATCCTCATACGTAGTTATGGACAAATCCAGGTCATTAGATGAATCAGAAGAAACAGAATCCTGATCATAAGATTCATAATCAAGTTCAGCCCTAGGCCTCTTGGGGGGGGGGGGGGGTTGACTACCCCTGATTAGAGTAATTAGATCTTCAGCCATTTTGATAATTTGTTTTTTAGGCATGGGGCCAGAACATGTGGCCTGGACATCGATTTTTTTACACATAGATCGAGATTTAGTAATGAAGGTGGAATCGATTTAATATGCAAGTCTGTAGGCCTGAATACACCCTCAGAAGCCGGTGCCTGCATAATGGCTCCGGTCCCATCCAAGGTAGAGACATCCGCGGGTTCCATAGGTGAAGCATCTCGCAGCATACCGGATTCCGAATGGGTCTCACTAGAGGCCTGCGAATCAGAAGTAGTGGGTATCAGGAGCTGCGAAAGCACCTCACTGAGTACTGGTGAACTGGCGACTGGCTTAGGATAAGTGTCGTCGGCAGTTATGGACCTCGGCTGCCTGTCTCTGTCTTTATCTTTGCGTTTTTTCGGAGTCCCGGTAGTCAGATGGCTAAGAGATGACATTTCTGGATAATTAAACCGAGAACTGAAAAATTTAGCGGCAAAAATGTACCGACGACGGACAGTGCGCTGATTAAATAAAGCACAAAACCGACAGCAAGGTACGTCGTGGTCAAGGCCTAGGCAAGGAATACAGTACGAATTAAAATCTTTGTGAGGTATTTGCTTTCCACAAGTAATGCAATTATTAACTTTTACTGACATCCCCCAACGGGGTACTTAGCTTTAAGTTGAAAACTTTGGTTCTGAAACTCGAAAATGAAAATTTCAGGAGTCGGCCGACTGGCACTTGCGAATTGCTTTTACTTCGGCCACCGCACGGCAAGAAAGACTGATGTAATGGCGTCGGATGCATGTTTTATACCCCTGACGACCTGACGTCATGGAAGAAGGGACAGCAACCGACGCAGGACCCAAGACTTTGTTAATCAAGGCGACTGAGGGCAACATGCCAGCAGATTACCCTAATGTAATGACTACAACAGTGAAACACGAAGAACATCTATACCACATAAAGCTAATGAGGAAAACAAATCAAGAATACTTAAAATTGCAAGACATTGCCAGAAAGGGGATATCCTGGTGTATGTTGCATGTGTTCACAAAGGCAGACTTGATAAACATTAAATACTGAAGTAATACTGTTTTCATAACTTTAAATATGGTTTTGCCATGTTTTTATCATGTGAATATTCTCATTTCCCACTTCCCTTCTCAAACTGAACAATATTCATTAAAGCAGTGACATCAACTATGACCATGACAAAAATTACTCTAACTAACCATACTTCTTACTAAATGAGAAATGATAATAGTATTTCCTGCACTGTTAAAAGCTTAGAAACATGTTTGTATCTTATATCTACTTATTAACTCTGCATACAAAATTTATCTTTATACATTAGATCAGAATATTGCTGCAGACAATGAATCCTAAAAAAAAATGTCTTAACTTAGAAGTGAGCTTGATTTCTTTCACAACATTTAACACACACAACATACACATTTATATCTCTCTCTCTCTCTCTCTGTATACATATCTATCTATATATATATATATATATCTTTATATAAATAAAAGTAGGTACATGGAGCTACTTCTACTAACTGAAATCCACTTCATCGAACTTCATAACAATGACACAAAGTTACCGAAGATGTAGTTTCACGAACACCTGGATCACCATAACATAACTCCAGGAAATGAACCACTTGTCCAGCAACACTTCAGCAACAAACCAAAGCAAATCAAACCCACCCAAGTGGGGTTGCTCCCCCACACCCCCCAACTAAACATTCCAACTCCAGGACTGCACTATAGTGGACAAAAGGGTAAAGTTCACCATGGTGGCCAAGTGGTTCATCTCCCAGAGTTATTTTCCTTTGTTCCGGGTGCTCATGAAAAGTACAGTTGTGTACACTTACCATAAATGTAGATGTTAGAGTGTATTCACTGTTGCAGTCATCACATTTGGGTTATCTGCTTGCAGTAGCCCTCAGTCGGCCTGATTAACAAAGTTTTGGGTCCTGCGTCAGTTGCTGTCTCATCTTCCTTGACGTCAGGTCGTCAGGGGTATAAAGCTTGCAGCCGACGCCATTACGTCAGTTTTTCTTGCCCCTGATGTCAGGTGCCCCCATAATAGGAAGCAAATATATATACAAGGTAACACCTCCAACAAAAAAGCAAATACACCAAAAAGCTTTAAACATAGTAAGCAAGAATAGAGGTATAGCCAAAAGTCAGGGGGCTGGAGGGAAGGTAACTAGGACTGCAACAGTGAAGACACTCTAACATCTACATTTATGGTAAGTGTACACAACTGTACTATGTTCTTCGTGTTTCACTGTTGCAGTCATCACATTTGGGTAGATTTCCAAAGCTAAGGATGGGAGGAGGAAATAAGACAGCATTAGGACCAGCTATAAGTCCCTGCAAGACTGTAGTGGTAAAGCCAGCTCTGGATTTAGAGAAAATGGGCAAATGATAATGCTTGGTGAAGGTATGTACAGAACTCCAGGTAGCAGCTTCTAGGATGTCCCTGGTAGGGACACCTCTGAGAAAGGCTGTAGAGGTAGATGCAGCCCTGGTTGAATATGGTCTAATCCCCTGTGAGGTATGTTTTCATGGTGCTTATAGCAGAAATGAATGCAATGGCCTATCCATTTAGAATTGGTTTGCTTTGAAATGGCCTTCCCCTCTGCCCCTGCAGCAAATGCAACCCGTAGTTCAGATTTCCTGAGAGGTTTAGTCCTGTCCAAATAAAATCTAAGTTGTTTGTGCACATCTGAGGTGTGCAATATTTGCTCCCCTTTGTTCTGTGGATTAGAAAAGAAGGTTGGCAAATGAATGGACTGATTAAGGGCCACACTGGATACCACCTTGGGCATGAAAGAGTGATCCTGAGGGACACCCTGTCCGCATGAAAAATGAATAAGGGTTCCAAGGCCATGAGGGCCTATATTTCAGACACCCTTCTTGCTGAAGTGATGGCTAAAAGGAAGGCTGCTTTCCAAGAAAGGAATTTCAACTGTGGTGCTGCGGTAGCGTTGTCACCTCACAGTAAGACGCTGTCCGGTTTTATTCTCAGCTAGAGCGTTTTCTGCGTGGGGACATGCATGAATGGGCGTACCTTCATTGAAGGTTGTGCGTCAGGCCTGGCAAGCTGGTACGTAAAAATCAACTGCCAATCAATAGCGGACCGGAGTTCTGCTGTGGCGACCCCTAACTGGGAAAAGCCGAAAGACAAACAAACATTTGCAGCTGGCTCAAAAGGAGGTAGAGTGAGTTTTTCCAATACAAAGTTAAGGTCCCAGGCTGGAGTAGGGGCTGTCCTGGGTGGTCTTAAGTTTTTGGCCCCTCTGAGGAACTGCTTTAGCAGTGGATGAGAAGAGGGGTGGTTCTGTGTTGTAACGAGCTGAAATGGCTGAGGCATGAATTTTGATGGAGGAAACGGAAAGGCCTTTGTGCAGCATCTCAGTTAAGTGCTGAAGAATCTGAGGTATATTAGGCGTTGCTGTGCCCATCCCCTGAGCTTGGTTCCAGGAACGGAATCTTTTCCATTTTTCAGCATAGGATTTTCTAGTACTAGGCCTCCTTAGCTCCAGAATGACATCCAACACTTGCTTACTGAGGGATGGTAATGGAGAGATTAGGTAATTAGCCAGGCTGCCAGGTTCAGGGTTTGAAGCTGTGGGTGCATAATCTGGCCCTCCTGCTGGGACAGCAGGGAAGGGGTCTGAGGCAGGTGCTATGGTGCCAGCAGTGACACACTGCACAAAAGGGGGTACCAGTGTTGGCGTGGCCAGTCTGGTGCAATCAGTATCGTCCTTGGTTTGTCCGGTTTGATTTTTAGTAGTACCTTGGAGAGGAGAGGCAGAGGGGGAAAGGCATAAACTGATAGGTGTTTCCAGGTGAAGGACAGGGCATCCACTTTCCAAGCTTGTGTGTGGGGAGTCCTTGTGCAGAATTTTTCCAACTGGTAGTTCTGGGAGGAGGCAGAGAGGTCTATATCTGGGCTCCCCCATTTGTTTCTCAACATGTTGAATATCTTTGGTTCCAGTTTCCACTCGTGTGGGTTCATGAGATTTCTGCTTAGGTCGTCTGCCAGTGTGTTTAGCTTTCCTGGCAGGAATTGAGCCTGTAGGTGCACTTGGTAGTTCAAGGCTGTGTTCCTCAGAGCCATGGCTAGTCTGCAGAGAGGGTATGAGTGGGTTCCCCCCTGCTTGTTTATGTACCACATAACAGTGGTGTTGTCCATCTTTTACCATTAATTGCCCTGGAAGTATGTGGTCCTTGAACGTTTTCAGAACATTCTGTACAGCTAACATTTCTTTCTGATTGATGTGCAGGTGCATTTGACTTAGGTTCCATTTGCCCTGAATGCACTTCCCTGCCAAGTGAGCTTCCCATGCATAGTCTGATGCGTATGTTGTTAGGGTTTGGGCGGCAGGGGGTAGAGTGAATGGCAGTCCCTTGTTTTGGTGACAGGCGTCTGCCCACCAAAGGAACTCTATCTGTAGACAAGGAATGATAGGAATCATTGCTTCTAGATCCTGAGAATGTTGACACATAGGCTTTTTAGATACCATTGTAGTTTCCTTATATGCAGTCTTGCATATGGAATTAGTAGACTGCAGGAGGCTATGAACCCCAGGGCTTGCAGTATTTTCCTTGCAGATAGCTGGGTTTTTGTGGCCACTAGTTTGAAGTAGGCTGTCAAATGAACTTGTTTTTCTGGTGTGAGAAAATCCATCTGGGAAGTTGTGTTCAAGCTTGCTCCCAGGAATACAATTTGTTGGCAGGGTACAAGATGCAATTTCTTTTCGTTTATGGTGTACCCCAGAGAAGTTAGCAATTTCTGTACAAACGCCAGATGATTCAATGGTATGTCCTGGCTTTCTGCCTGAATTAGACAATCGTCCAGGTATGGATATATTTGGATATTTCTTTGCCTGCAAAATGCAATGACTGGAGCTAGGCACTTTATGAATACCCTGGGCGCAGTAGATAAGCGAAAGGGCGGTGCAGAGAAAGTACAGTTTTGTACCTACCATAAATGTAGATGTTCGAGTGCTAATACAGCTGCAGTAATCACAGATGGGTTCTCTGCCGTCAGGCGGGTCCTCGGTCGGCCGAATTCCAAAGTCTAGGTTCGGCGTCGGTTGTTGTCGCTTTCTCTCCTGACGTCAGTGAGGCCGGAGTATATAAGACACAGCCGACGCCATGTTCTTCAGTTTTTCTTGCTCCAGATGTCAGGTGCCCCCAGAAGGAAGGCAATACATAAATTATATATATATATCTATATATATATATATATATATATATAGATATATGTATATATATATATATATATATATATATATATATATATATATATATATATATATATATATATATATATATATACATGCAATGCAATATAATCCAAAATCAGTAGTTGCAAGCAAATAAACCATAGAAGGATAACCCAGTCAGGTTGTATGAAGAGGGGGTTAGGCCCCATGCCTTTACCAAGTGGGGAAGGAGGGAGGGAAACCTGTACTGCAGCTGTATTAGCACTCGAACATCTACATTTATGGTAGGTACAAAATTGTACTATGTTCATCGTGCATACAGCTGCAGTAATCACAGATGGGTAGAGTCCCAAAGCTACGCACAGGGTGGTAGGTACTAGGTGGAACTGGGATGAGCCAGAATGCCCTGCAACACAGCAGTGGCAAAGCCTGCTCTAGTTTTGGAATATAAAGGCAGGTGGTAGTGTTTTGTGAAGGTATGTACAGAAACTCCAAGTGGCTGCCTCCAAAATATCTTTGGTAGGAACTCCTCTGAGGAAGGCTGTAGAGGTAGCTGTGGCCCTGGTGGAGTGGGATCTGATGCCTGTAGGAACAGATTTCCCATGATAGGAATAACAAAACCATATGCAGTGGCCTATCCACTTTGAAATAGTCTGCTTGGTAACTGGTTTCCCTTGAGCCCCTACAGCATAGGACACAAAAAGTTGTTCTGATTTCCTGAAGGACTTTGTTCTGTCCAAATAATAACGCAGCTGCCTATGGATGTCTAAAGAGTGTAGCAGCCTTTCCCCTTTGTTTTGAGGATTGGGGTAAAAGGTAGGTAAGTGTATTGCTTGATTTAAAGCTACCCTGGATACCACTTTAGGCATAAATGATGGGTTGGTACGAAGGGAAACCCTGTACTGATGGAAGATGAGAAAGGGCTGCACCGCCATGAGGGCCTGTAGTTCCGAAACCCTACAAGCTGAAGTGATGGCCAGAAGGAAGGCTGTTTTCCAGGACAAATATTGCAAATCTGTTGAGGCAGTTGGTTTAAAAGGAGGCAATGTTAATTTTTCTAGTATGTAATTAAGATCCCAGGCTGGTATTGGTTGTTTCCTTGGTGGTCTTATATTCTTAGCCCCTCTGAGGAACTGTTGTAAGATTGGGTGAGAAAATGAAGGTGGATCCGTGTTGAATTCTGCAGAAATGGCTGAGGCATGGATTTTTATGGAAGAAAATGAAAGTCCACTGTTCAGCAGCTCAGCTAAATACTGTAATACCTGAGGCAAATTCAGTTTTCTAGGGTCCTGGACTTTTTTCTCATTCCAAGAGCAAAACTGTTTCCATTTTGCAGAGTAAGCCTTTCTAGTAGATGGCCTTCTGGCCTCCAGAATGACATCCTGCACCTCCTTGGAGAGTAGGGTCTGTTGTGGTGTTAAGGAATTTTCCATGCAGCGAGATTGAGTGTTTTCAGCTGACTGTGAAGAGTTTTGTAGCTGTGCTGAGTCAGCAGAAGAGGCATTAGAGGTAGGGACCAGGGAGGAGTATGTGTTAGGCTCCTCAGGAGCGGGTACCAGTGTTGCCTTGGCCAATCTAGAGCAATCAGTATCATCTTCTGTCTGTCTGCTCTTGCTTTCAAGAGCACCTTGGGCAGAAGAGGCAGAGGTGGGAAAGCGTAAACTGTCCAAGCTGTCCAACTGAATGAAAGGGCGTCCACTCTCCAGGCCTTTGGATGAAAGGTCCTCGAACAAAACTTTTCCAATTGATGATTTCTGTGGGAGGCAAAAAGATCTATGTCTGGCCTCCCCCACGCTTGGATTATCTCTGTAAACACCTGAGGATGCAACTTCCATTCGTGTGGATCTGTCATATTTCTGCTTAGATTTTCTGCCAGCGTGTTTTCCAATCCTGGCAAGTACTGTGCTTGAAGTTCGATTTGCCATTCCAGAGCCAAGTTCCAAAGAGTCATGGCTAGTCTGCACAAGGGGTATGAATGTGTTCCTCCTTGTTTCTTTATGTACCACATTACTGTGGTGTTGTCTGTTCTTATCAGTAATTGTCCTGGATGCAGGAGGTCCTTGAAAGCTGTAATTGCATTTATTACTGCTAGCATTTCTTGTTGCTTGATGTGAAGGTGCTTTTCCTTTTGGGACCATTTGCCCTGAATGCACCTGTCTGTCATGTGCGCCCCCCAGGCGTAATCTGTGGCGTCTGTTGTGATGACTTGATTTGCTTGAGGCTTGCAGAATGGGAGACCTGTGTTTGCTTGACATGCTTGGGCCCACCATAGAAATTCCTTTTACAAACATGGAATTATTGGTATTATTGTTTCCAAACTGTGACTGTGTTGAGACCATAGGTTTTTTAGGTACCATTGAAGTTTCCTCATATGCAGCTTTGCACATGGGATTAAAAGAATGCAAGATGCCATGAAGCCCAGAGCCTGCAGGATTTTCCTTGCAGTAAGCCTGGTACATTTTGCTAGTATTTTGAAGTACTGAGTTAGTTGCCCCTGTTTTTCTGGCGTAAGATAGGCCGTCTGGGTGTTTGTGTCCAAGTTGGCACCCAGGAAAGTTATTTTCTGAGATGGTGTTAGCCTGGATTTCTCTTTGTTGATTGTGTATCCCAGAGAATGCAGTAACCGTGTTACATAAGCCAGATGTTCCAGAAGTATGTGCTTGCTGTCCGCTTGGATCAGGCAGTCGTCCAAATAAGGGTAAATTTGTATCCCTTGAAGTCTGCAGTAGGCAATCACTGATGCCAGGCATTTTGTGAATACTCTGGGCGCAGTAGATAAGCCAAAGGGCAATGCAGAGAATTGATAGTGGATTGAACCTGCAAGAAATCTGAGGTATCTTCTGCAGCTTTGTCTGATTGGGACATGCAGGTATGCCTCCTTGAGGTCCAATGTTACCAGCCAAAACTCCTTGCCCAGCATGGGAAGAAGCTGCTGTAATGTGAGCATCTTGAATTTTGGTACGAGTAAAAATGTGTTTAGGATGGATAAGTCCAAAATGGGTCTCCAGTCGGTTCCTTTCCTTGGTACCAGAAAAAGACTTGAATAAAATCCTTGACCTTGTTCATGAGTAGGTACCTCTTGTATAGCTCTCATGCCTATGAGCTTTGAAATTTGTAGTTGTGCCTCTGCCCTTTGATTGTGTGGCAGGTTTGGCATGTCTCTCATTTTTGGAAGAGTGTGGAATTGAAATTTGTAGCCTCTGTTTATAACGTCCAGGATCCATTTGTCTGTTGTGACAATATGCCAATTTCTTGTAAATAATGCCAGCTTTCCTCCCAAAGGTGCTGCCAGCTGAGACTTGCTTGGCATTGGAAATGAGGGAGTCATTGGGTTTGTTTCCTGTATTGTTGTGCACTGTCTTCGCCATCTCTTGGTGCTGGAGTTTGCCATTGTCTGCCTCTATATGATCCTTGTGATTGCCCTCTGCCCCTTGTGCGTCTGTATCTACCTCTTTGGGGCTTGTCAGTGACTGGAAAGGACCAGTTTTTTGAAGGCCAATTTCTGCTAATACGTGGTGGTTGGACCTGTAGAAAAGCTTTGACAGTTTGCATAGATTTGGCTTTTTCTTTCATTTTCCGTAATATCTCCTCAGCATTAGTGCCAAACAGCACATCCTTTTGTAAAGGAGCATCTAGAAGTTTAGCTTTCACATGATCAGGCAAGCTTTGTTCCCTAAGCCAGGCATGTCTACGAATGACTGATCCTGTAGCAGCAGCTCTACTTGAGGCCTCTAGGGCATCATAGCCACATTGTATGGTGTGTTTACCCACTTGTTCTGCACTATGCATCATACCCTGCAACTCCTTCAAATCTGGTTGTTCAGGTTGAGACATTTTATTCCTTAATTGTGATAACAGGAACTGTTGATATTTAAGCATATGAAACTGACAATTTAAGGCCCTCATGGCTAGGGTGGCCGAGGTATATACCTTTTTTCCCCACCTTTCTAAGGATCTTGACTCTCTTTCGGCAGGAAGTGGATTCTTAGCAGTAGAGGCCTTCAATCCCTTGGGGCCTTGAGAAATGGTTTCAGGGTCAGCATTATGGCTTTTGTAGAGAAATTGGTGAGAGTTAGGAACTCTGTAGTACCTATCAGGTTTGACTGGTGCAGGAGGCAGGGAATCCGGGTTAAGGCAAGCCTCCGAATAAACATCATCAAGTATGTCCAAGACAGGAGGTATCGCCATAGGTCTGTGTTGAGGTAACAATAGAAATTCCCTAAGTCTTTTCTTGGAATCGGAAAAGTCTTGGCCTTCCCAATGGAAATGTTCCCTCAAAGTGTGCAAGGTTTCCCCAAAGGAAAAATCCTCAGGAGGAGATACAGAAGGAATGGACTGCTCTGCATCCGAATCTTCAAAAGGGGAATAAGAGTGTTCCTCTACATCAGAATGTTCTGATAAAATGGAGCCCTGATCAGAAGAGGGAGAATCTTCCTCCACTCTGGGTCTCTTGTCTGGAGGGGGCTGAGAACCCCTGATAAGAGTAATTAAATCCTCAGCCATTTTAAGCATCTGTTTTTTAGGCATGGGGCCTGGAGATGGGCCCTGTGCAACAGGCCTCTTGGGATGCCTGGCTGATTTGGATTTAGTGAAGGCCTTAATAGAAAAGGAAGATGAGGGTCTAAAGACACCATGGGTGGAAGTGGACCTGTCCACATAAGGAGGCTCAACACTCACAATGGCTTCAGTGGTTGTAGTCTGGGAAAGTGCCGAGGTACCTGCGGTCTCGGTTACAGAAGACACTGCCAAAGGAGTGTCGTCGGTAGTCAGGGACTGCAAAGGCGGTTCGCTGAGAACCGGACCACGTGTAGCCGGTTTTGGCGTGGTGTCGGTGGGGACCGCGGACCTCGCGTGTCGGTCCTTGTCCTTGTGTTTTTTGGACAAAACGGTAGTCGGAGTCTCCGACGACATTTAATAATCAAAGGCTTTACCAAAAAAGTGTTGGGCGAACTCCGCCCGACGCTTAATAGTGCTTTTATTGAAAGTAGCGTAAAAGCGACAGCCCGAGACGTCGTGGTCTGGGCCTAAACAAGGTATGCAGAGGGAATGGAAATCCTTATGCGGTATTTGCTTCCCACAAGAAATACAATTATTAACTTTTTCTGACATTGGTCTGAGGCAAGAAAAGTTTCCCCAACGGGGAACTTAGCTTTAATGAAGACTTCGGTTTCCAATTTTTTCGTAATTCAGGAGCTGGCTGACCAGCACTTGCAAACTGCTTCTGCTTCGGGCACCGCACGGCAAAAAAGACTGAAGAACATGGCGTCGGCTGTGTCTTATATACTCCGGCCTCACTGACGTCAAGAGAGAAAGCGACAACAACTGACGCCGGACCTAGACTTTGGAATTCGGCCGACTGAGGACCCGCCTGACGGCAGAGAACCCATCTGTGATTACTGCAGCTGTATGCACGATGAACATCTGATGGTGCATGTTGCCTGCTTTGAAGCATAGGCATCTTCTGCAGGATTCCCTTATTGGGATGTGCAGGTAGGCTTCCTTTAAATCCAGTGTTGCCAACCAGGTGAGGAGTTAGCATCTTGACTTTTGGGTTGACCAAAAATGCGTTTAGGATAGAGAGGTCCAGTATAGAAAGCCAGGAGTTCTTTTTCTGGGCACCAGGAAAAGTCTTGAGTAGAAACATTGTCCCCTTTCCTCTTCTGGAACAGGTTGAATAGCCCTGATGCTTAAGAGAGAGAGAATTTGCTTTTGCGCCTCTGCCCACTGATTTGGGGGTAGGTCTGGCCAACCGTTTGGGGTTGGTGAGGAGTGTAAGTGGAATCTGTATCCTTGGGAAACTATATTTAAAACCCATTTGTCCTGGGTAATAAGTTCCCAACTTTTTGCCTGCCGGGCAAACTTTCCCCCTAAGGGAACAGTCAGTTGTGCAGGGCTTGGAAGACTTAAAGTTAAGTCACTGAGACAGTTTACCATAGGGGGGAGTCTTACCACTCCCTGCTTTGGAAGTGGGAGCCCCCCACTGCTTAGCCCTGTGAGTACCTTGGGACTGAAGCCTGGGTGTTCTGCTGGTTCTGGGTTTGGACTGAGAAGGCCTGGAAGAGGCAGGAAAGGACCAATTTTTAGAGGGCCAATGCCTACTAAATCTGGGAGGCTGTACTTGCAAGAAATCTTTAACAGTTTGCATAGATTTAGCTTTTTGCCTCCATCTTTTTAAGTACTTCTTCCGCTTTGTTGCCAAACAGGCAGTCTCAGTTTAAGGGAGCATCCAGCAATTTAGCTTTAACATGATCTGGCAAAGATTGCTCCTTAAGCCAAGCATGCCTTCTAAGTACAGACCCAGTAACAGCAGCCCTGCAAGATGCCTCTAGTGAATCAAAACCACATTGCAAAGTATGTTTTCCAACTTGTTCAGCAGAATGCACTAAATCCTGTAAATCTTTACTTTCAGCACAGTCAGGAATCAACATAATTTTCTGTTTAAGCAATCCAATAATATGCTGCTGATACTTTAACATATGAAACAGGCAGTTTAAGGCCCTAATGGCCAAGGTTGCAAAAGTGTATACCGTCTTACCCCATCTATCCAGCGCCCTGGAATCTCTATCAGAGGGGGTAGGACTTTTGGCAATAGTAGCCTTAATGCCCTTGGGTCCATGTGAAATGGTCTCAGGATCCGCAGTAGGATTTTTAAAGAGGAACTTGTGAGAGTCAGGAACCCTGTAATATCTATCAGGTTTTCTGGGAGCAGGAGGTAAAGAGTCAGGGGCCAAGCTAGACTCCGAAAAGGCATCATCAACAATGTCCAATACAGGGGGGATAGCTAAAGGCCTGTGTTGGGGCAGGAGTAGGAAATCCTTAAGCCTCTTTTTAGATTCACAGTAATCCTGGCTTTCCCAGCGAAAATGCTCCCTAAGTGTATGCAAGGTTTCACCAAAAGAGAAATCCTCTGGAGGGGAAGCAAAGGGAATAGAGTCCTCTGCATCAGAATACTCATAGGTAGATAAGGGTAAATCCTGGTCATCAGAGGAAACAGAAATTTCAGAATCCTGATCAGAAGAATCATAAGTAAACTCAGTCCTAGGTCTCTTAGAGGGGGAAGGATGACTTCCCCTGATTAAAGTAATAAGGTCTTCAGCCATTCTTATAATTTGTTTTTTAGGCATAGAGGCCTGACCATGCGGTCTGGGCATCAGTTTTCTAGGCATGGATCGAGTTTTAGGCCTTGTAGAAGAAGATGGCGTCAGTTTAATATGCAAGTCAGTAGGCCTGAATACACCTTCAGAAGCCGGTGCCTGCACAGCGGCTCTGGACCCATCCAAGGTAGAGACATCTGCAGGTTCCATAGTTGAAGCATCTCGTGGCATACCGGACTCCAAATGGGTCTCAGTAGAGGCCTGCGAATCTGAAGTAGTGGGCATCAGGGGCTGCGAAAGTGCCTCACTGAGTACCGGCGACCTGGCGACTAGCTTAGGAGAAGCGTTGTCGGCAGCTTTGGACCTATGCAGTCTGTCTCTGTCTTTATCTTTGCATTTTTTCAGAATGTCGGTAGTCGGGTGGCTTACTGAAGCCATATCTGGATAATTGAACTGAGTACCAAAATATTTAAAAGTGTAGATAAACCAACAAAGAATAGTTCATTGTTTAAATAAGGCACAAAACCGACAGCAAGGTACATCATGGTCAGAGCCTAAGCAAGGAATGCAGTACGAATGAAAATCTTTATGAGGTATTTGCTTTTCACAAGAAATACAATTATTGACTTTTATTGACATCGGTTTAGAGCAAGAAAATGTTTCCCCAATGGGGTACTTAGCTTAGTTGAAGACTTCGGTTCTGAAACTCGAAAACAAAAATTTCAGGAGTCGGCCGACCGGCACTTGAGAACTGCTTCTGCTCTGGGCACCACACAGCAAGAAAGACTGATGTAATGACGTTGGCTGCATGCTTAATACCCCTGATGATCTGACGTCATGGAAGATGAGACAGCAACCGATGCAGGACCCAAGACTTTGTTAATCAGGCCGACTGAGGGCTACTGCAAGCAGATAACCCAAATGTGATGACTACAACAGTGAAACACGAAGAACATCTACATCTTAGGTAACTTTGTCTTGTTGTTATGAAGTTGGAAGTTCGACGAAGAAGGATTTTGGTAATTAGACGTAGATCTATCCATACATACACACATACATATATATATATATATATATATATATATATATATATATACACATATATATATATATATATATATATATATATATATATATATATATATACATATATATATATATATATATATATATATATATATATATATATATATATATATATATATGGATCTAGTTCACAATCATGAAAATGCAGAAGAATGAACTTCAAAAGATCGAGACTGGAATGCCAAAACTTCATAATAATGAAAGCAGAGAACAACGAACTACAGAACATCAAACATCTACACAGAACTAAGGAGAGAGCAAAAGAACAATCCAAATGTGTTGCAGGGTGGCAAGCACCCCCGTGCCCCCCATGTGGGGGACTGTGCTCCTCACACCACCTGCACATTACATATACCAACACAGACATCGCAACAGACAAAACCCCAGAACCCAGCTGTACTGCGATTTCACACAATAACGCACCTACCCATTCAATGCTCTGCAGTTCGTTGTTTTCCGCTTTCATTATTATGGAGTTTCAACTTTCCAGTTTTAATCTTTTGAAGTTCGTTCTTCTACACTTTCGTGTTTATGAGGTAATACATACACATGCACACACACACACACACACACATAGATATAGATATATATATATATATATATATATATATATATATATATATATATATATATGTATACAGATATATGACTCTAAAATAAATAAATTAGTCTACTGCCAAGATATGGCCAGGCTGAAGTGATTCCATTCCACTGAGTTAGTAGAATATGGTAGTGGGGCATCAAAAATAGAGATGACAGCCAGAAGTCATGGAGGCACAGCAATGGTATACCACAAAATGGAGATGTTGGTGCTATCCTTTTTAACAATATTACACCTTAAAGCAACTGGTACACATGGACCCACCCCACTCCAAAAGAACTGCCTCTGTAAAGCTTAACTCTCTGTCTTGGCTTTCTTTTTAACATTCTAAATATGCATATAAAGGCAGGTATAAGGGATTCCAGTGCTACAGGCAAACATCCAATCTCTGTTCTAGCAAGATCTTAAGTGGAGCATTACTGACAAAGCTGCATCTCACATTTTCAAACATCAGTCTGTAAAGAGAGCACAAGGAAGATAATTTGTTTATTTATTTGTATTTGTTTTCTGGGGTACAGCAGTAATCTCCATGAACATTTTTCGCACTAAGCCTGACAGTGGTAATAATATAACTTGATAGAACTTTTGGCATCTCTGTAAAGATCTTGTTACATCAACATGGAGAATCAACAGAAATAATGCCCATTTCCAACTGTTTTTTACTTTTTTTTTTAATTAGCAAACATACTATTTCAACACCATTGTTTATATTATTTTAGTAACCCATACCAGGCTGCGTTAGTAATAAAAGTGACAAGATGCTAGGAAAGAGACATGAAAAGTAAAATCTGTAAAATCACTGCATGTGGTACTTCTTTGTTATAGGGTCATATGTTAAAACTAGGCTGTTGATGCAGAAGACCATAACACAACATCCCCAATTGTTGGAATCCATTGATATGACTGATACCTAGTTTAGACCCCTTCAGTAAGGACTTTAGCAGCCAGACCTGGGATGTACTTATCATTGTCCATTCATTTATCCAGGTTATGTTTCAAGAGGGTCAAGGGAGCCACTTTGTTTTATATCCAATGAAAATCTATTCCATAAAAGAGGGATTATCTCTGATGGGTCTACCTTTAAAGCTTGAAGTTTTAAAATTTCGACTTTCTTATGGTCAAGACCATAAGATCAAAGTTATGAAACTCTGAACTGTTTAAATGGAGATCCGCATACAGTGTGGAACAGGAAATTTACCATTTTTATCACAGTAGTGTGATCTTGGAGTTAATTTATTTAATTAACAGTGGGTGTGGGGGGTGCAGCGGACTTGACCCCCTTCAAGAACGTAAAACAAATATTTTTATTTTTTTTCGAAGGTTCAAGTTTAAAAACATCAGTCTTGTGGTCTTGGCCATCAGAAATTAAAAGTTTTGAAACTTTGAGCTTTAAAAGACCCATCTGTGACATATATCTGTCTTGCCAGCAGGCCTCCAAGATCTCCGAATCTGGTAAAGGGTGAAACTTGTTGACAAACTGTTCATTCATAACATTTAGCGAACATTACACGGTTGATTTGAACCTCTTCTACCTTTGGGTTTTTAAGTAAATGTTTCTTTAAGAGAGTCTGTATAAAAGTAAATGATGTAATAGGGATTCTGAAAAATTTCCAGGTCAGGAACAAAAGCATTTAATTTATTTCATCTTAATAAATGTTAAAATTTTTCATAAATTCGAGTGCTTTAGTCACATTTGATACTTTGCTGGTTTGTCAATAAGTTTCACCCTTTAGCAGATTTGGAAATCTTGGAGGCGAACATTATGGCATTTTGTAGAGTGGTATGGTGTCTTTTCACGTTGTATACCAGGTGTTGTTCATGGCTGCCAGCTGCATCTATTTATCAGCTTTACTTCTGCCACACAATGCTTCAAAAACAGCATAAAAGTTCAAAAAATGTTACATTTCATAAACTGAAACAGATTCACTTCTGCTCATTTTAACATGGCACCAAGCGCTAAGAAGAGAACCTGCAACTGAGTACTGCCTTTAAAGCTCCAAATGTTTTAATGTTCTGGTCAGTAAGTCAAAACAAAGTTCACAGTTCTAGTTGTACATCAGTGCTTTGTGGCCATAGGTAAGAATTCTTGATTGTATAGAGTACATTACCACACTTTAATATGTCAGCCAGTGTGTTAAGTGTCACAGTGCATCTGACCTAAGACTGTTGTTTAAAAAAAAAAAAAAAAAAAAAAGCTCTGTGAACTTTTCACTGAAACCATGTCTTAAATAAATTTAGGGTTTCCCATCAATAAACTCACCTTATGGATCCTCTACAGTCTTTAACAGATGTGTTTTTGTGACTGTGCATCACTCTTCTACTAAAGTTTCATTGCTCATCTGCCTTTTTACTATGTACCATTCTTCAATGCACAGCTAACATTTAGCTCTTAATACTATTCAGGTTTTTCTTCCTAAAAATCATCTACTCACTTGCCTCCAACAACTTAGCTAAGCAGCTAAATACTTTAATATGTTGCTCCATTGGTCCATGGGTACTTACCAAGCTACTGAGCTGTGAGGATTTTAAAAAGCTTAGGCCTGCATCCTCATGGGAATTATTAGACCTTATTATCTGCAATATGACTCTCCATAGATGGGCCCACACAAGTATATCTTGGTTACGTGCCTGTTTCCCCTGTATGTGAGGGTCACTGGAGCTAAACTAGGTGTGAATGCTTGGTTAAGGGAAGTAGTCTGCTTTATGTAGAGGGTAAGCAGGTTCCAGAGAAGTGGTACTCTCTGTGATGTATACCTGTCCCTTGAGTAGGTGTTTCTGATACCACTAGATTTCTGAATGTGTGACAGGTGAAACAGAACAGGGTCTATTGAGGCTCTATATGCATGGCAGAGGTAATCTCTCTGTAGCCTGTATGACACTGAGACTAGAGAGACAAGGCTTTGAGGTGTCCTACATGGTTTTTATGATTTAAGCCCTTGACTGTTTTAGTACAGAACCTTTGTAATCGTAACAGCTGTGACAAGTACTTAGATATGTACATACCAAAAGTGGCACAGTTGTCAAGGTATAAAATTCTCCCCTTCCTCTCAGTAAAGAAAACAGATACTCCTGTGGTAAAATGACTGCAAGTCTATGAAAGCAACATGCTAAGGTGAGGACAAATTACTAATCTTAGTCTCACCTCCGGATACGTACCCAGGGAGTGGCGCACAGCGACTGTGGTCCCACTCCACAAAGGCGGTGCCTCCACCGATCCTAGAAATTACCGTCCCATTAGCTTGACAAGCCTTATCTGCAAAGCCATGGAGAGGATCATAATGGATCTCATAAATAAAGACATAGGGAACTTGCAGACTTTGGATCCAACCCAGTTTGGCTTTGTCAAAGGCAGATCATGCCTTTTAAACTTGGTTGACTTTTTCAAAACAGTCACCAAGGCCATTGACGAGGGAAAGGCAGTCCATACAGCCTACCTAGACCTGGCGAAGGCTTTTGATACAATACCTCACTCGGGTATCATTGAAAAACTTATCAACTTAAATGTAAACCCATACATTACAAGATGGGTTGCAAACTGGCTGAGTGACAGAACCCACAGGGTCAGAGTTGCTGGCGCCATGTCAGACTCAAAGTCTGTCACAAGTGGTGTCCCACAGGGCTCAGTCCTGGGCCCACTCTTGTTTGGCATCTACTTTTCTGAAGTACAAGCAAACACAGGAGGGTTATGGCTGACAAAGTTTGCAGATGACTGCAAACTGGGCGCCGTAGTTGAAAACACATCCAACACAGATATCCTTCAGAAGGGTCTCACAGAAATGGATAACTGGTGCCAGAGCCATGGCCTAAAGTTAAATGCCAAGAAATGCATAGTCATACCCTTCGGGAAAAATAAGGTTACCCTAGCTACCATATAGGTGGCAATCCCTGAACACAGAAGAAGTTATTAGGGACCTGGGAACCCAGGTTGACAGTAGCCTTTCATTCGACACTCATATTGCTAAAGTAGTTAGGAAGACCTTCTACATTGCCCACCTTATCATGAAGGGATTCACATCTAGATCAAGGGAAGTCATAGTCTCCCTATACTCATCACTCATCAGACCAATGATCGAGTACAATGCCCCATTCGAATGTATCTGACCCGACACTTGCAGCAGCTGGAGAGGCCACAAAAGTTCCTCACCAAAAGGATAAAGGGTCTCAAAAATCTGTCTTATGCTGCCCGACTGAAAGAACTCCAGTTATATTCAGTTGCTTACAGCGTGCTCAGAGGTGACCTATGCCTGACATACAAGGCCATGTCAAACCCAGATTTGATGAACATGCTTCATCTCAAAAATCTAGATCCCTCAGAGCCACAAGGGCAGGAGACTTAAACCTCGACACGGTTATTAATAGGACGTGCTGGAGGGATAGATTCATCACCCAAAGACTCCCTATGCTGTGGAACAAAATCCCGGTTTATGTGAGGCAGAGCACCTCGCTGGCCTTGTTCAAGAGGAATCTTGACCAATGGATGGGAGATCGCAGATACACCCCATGGGTTACCTCAGTGTCACTGCTCGACAGAGGCACAGCAAAATAATGGGCATAGTTTCTCCAAACTAAAGGGGTGGCGTAAGCCACAAAACTATGGGCTAGGCTTATAAATGCCCTCGGGCAGATAGCCTAGTATGAACCTATGAACCTAAGTGTAATGATGGAGTGACAAAAAAAATACCTTAGCCCTGTAATTCTAACATTCAGAAAAAATATAATTTGCCAAAATAACATTCAGAAAGTTGAAGCAAGTAAACATTATTTACAGTTTCAAAAATGTAATCCTCCCAAATCCCAGTGAGGTGAACTGACATTCCTAAAATGCTGCCTATAGGTGAACATGCAGTGTGAGAGTGAGCATATTTGTATCCAGTGATGGTTTGGTCCCATGTTCTGGATGACCGTCTATGCTTTGTACTTCTGAGTGAACAGGTAAGGTTTACATGGGTAAACAGAATCAGTGAATGAAAATGCATGACTTCCATTTATAAAGCAAACAAGTTTACGGAGTACTGACAGTTCTATAGTCAAAAAGTCACTGGGGAACTAGTTACATTGTCATCATTTGCCTATAAGTCAGACTCATAGCATAGTATATGTCTGACTAACAGGCAAATGATGACAATTCAAATAGGCAATCCTCCCAAATCCCAGTGAGGTGAACTGACATTCTTAAAATGCTGCCTATAGGTGAGCATGCAGTGTGAGAGCAAGCGCATTTGTATTCGGTGATGGTTCATAGGTGTGTACTGGACAAATGGCCCTGGAACCTTTACAAGCCTAGCCCATAGGATTACCCTGGCATCGTGCCACCCAACCTCAGTTCCCAGTGCCTCTATCGAGTAGAGCCACAGGAGTGATCCCTGGGGTGAATTTTCTATTTCCCATCCACTCATCAAGATTCCTCTTGAAGAGGGCCAGTGAGGTGCTCTGTTTGACATGTATGAGAAGTCTATTCCACAGCATGGGCAGTCTCTGGGTTATGAACCTGTCCCTCCAGCATGTTCTGTTGATTGTGGTAATGAGGTTGAGGTCTCTGAGGCATGTGGTGCAGAGGGATTGGGATTTCTTTAGATATAGCATTTCTAACAGAGATGGGTCAGACATGGCTTTGTAAGTCAAGCAGAGATTGCCTCTAAGTAGGCAATATGAGACAGAGAATAGTTGGGAGTTTTTTGAGTCTGTCCATATAGGACAAGTGTTTAAGGCATAGGATCCTCTTTGTGAGGTACTGTTGCAGCCTCTCCAGTTGTTGCAAGTGTCTAGTGAGGTACATGCCAAATGGGCATTGTACTCGATGACTGGCATAATGAGGGAAAAGAAGAGGGCAATAATCTCTTTCTTCCTGGAGGAAAAACCCTTAGTAATGATATGTGCCACATAGAAAGACTTTCTGACCACAGTGGCAATGTGGTAGTCAAAAGAGAGGTTGCTGTCAACCTGTGTTCCCAGATCTCTTATAACACCTTCTGTGTTCAGTGGACTACCATCTATGTGGTAATTCTTGGGAACTGGGTTTTTCACAAAGGGGATGCAGACACATTTTTTGGCATTGTGCTTAAGGCCATGGTTCTGACACCAGTTGTTGGTCTCAGTGAGGCCTTTCTATAGAATGTCAATATCACTTGGGGAGTTAATAATGGCTCCCGACTTGCAATCATCTGCAAACTTTGTCAGCCAGAGTCCCTTTGTGTTGGCCTGGACTTCTGAGAAGTAAATGCCAAACAGGAGAGGACCCAGGACCGATCTCTGTCAGACTTCAATCGTGACTAGTCGGCAGTCTGACTTGGAGTCAGCTACTTTCACACTGTGGGTTCAATCTGTTGTGAGCCAGTTTGCAACCCACCTAGTGATACCGGGGTTGATGCCTAGCTTAGTGAGTTTTTCTATGACTCCTGAGTGAGGAATGTTATCAAAGGCCTTGGCCAGATCAAGGTAGGGTGTATGAACCACCTTGCCTTCATCCACAGCTCTGGTGACTGACTCAAAGAAGTCGACCAGGCATGATTTACCCTTCACAAAACCAAACTGTGTGGGATCCAGTGTTTGGAGATTCCCTATATCCTTGTTTATTAGGTCCATGATGATGTGTTCCGTAGCTTTGCATATCAGACTTGTCAGGCTAATGGGGCAATAGTTCCCAGGGTCTGTAATCACTCCTCTTTTGTGGAGAGGGATGATTATAACAGTGCACCATTCAATAGAGACAAAGCCTGAGGTGAGGCTGTGATTGAACAGGGCACACAGGTGAGGTGCCAGTTCACTCTGTAGTTCATGTAGAACACAACCAGGAATATTGTCATATCCCATAGAAGCTGTATTCTTGGCCATGGACAGTGCTGTTTTAACCTGTGCAGCAGTAATACTGGGAGCCTGGCAATCTACTCGTATTGTGATTGGTCCTTTGGGGGGGGGAGGGGTAAAGTTGGCACTGACTCTGTCGGCTAGTATATTGGCAATATCTGTTGGCACGGTATAGGAGGTACCATTGTGCAGTAGCTCAGAGCAAATCTGGGTATTGCCGTGGAGATTCTTTACATAACTATAGAAGGCCTTGTGGTTGTCTTTACTATCTGCTGCAATTCTGTTTTCATAGCTAGCTTTAGAGGATTTGATGAGGGATCTGAACTTTTTGTTGAGGCTGATGAGGGGAGTTTGTCCAGTCGTGGGACTTTACCTTCTGCATCAGTTTCCTCCTTCTGTTGCAGAGTTTGTTTATGGCAGGGGACAACCAGATTGACTTCCTTTTTTCGAGGAGAGGGTCTTGGTTCTATTGGGTATGGCAAGATCCATGCATTTGTGTACATCAGTTTCCTCCTTCTGTTCTAGAGTTTGTTTATGGCAGGGGACCACCAGATTGGCTTCCTTTTTTGGAGGAGAGTGTCTTGGTTCTATTGGGTATGACAAGATCCATGCATTTGTGTACATACTCTTACAGTACATTGGTGTATGATTCGGTGGTCATGCAACTATTCTCCATTTGCATGGGTGCCGTGAAGTTAGCCACCTCTGTTTTTAGGAGCCCAAAGTTAGCTTTAGAGAAGTTTTTCATGATGGTTACCTTTGTGGGGGGCTGGGGGTGGGAGGGATATGGATTTCCAAGGCGATTCATTTGTGGTCTGATCTAACCAGAGAGGAATTAAGTATTGGTGTAGAGCAATGGTCGTCCATGTTATTCCAATTACAATTCCAGTGAATTCCAGGAAATGTTGGGCAAGTGTATTGATACACAAGTAGTTTTCCCTGTTAATGGAGGGGTAGTTGAAGTCACCCAGTATGAGAGAGTTAGGTTGGACCCTAATATTCCCCAGGGTGCTTAGGAACATGGAGTTTGAGTCTTGGGTCATGGTTGGGGACCTATAACAAGGCTATGAGCTGAATTGCTGTCTTACCCAATGTTAGCTGCACCTGAAGCATCTCTGATGCATTATGTTGGCCTACCAGTCTGGAGGTGTGCGCATCCTTTATGAATATGGAAGCACCACTGCCTTTGGAGCTTCGGTCCAAGTTCTGGGACTGAAAGGTGGGAATGAGTTATAGCCTGGTAGTGCAGGGATGCTTTCTGCTGCCTTGAACCGGGTCTCTGTTACAGCACAAATGTCAATGTTCTCCATTTTAAGGAGTGCTTCGAGTGAGTGCATTTTGAGAATTAGACTTCTAGCGTTGAGCAGAATGACCCTCAGATTGCATTTGCTTGTAGCTGTTACAGTGGTAATTTGGTCTTTGAAATGCTGACTAAAAAGGCATTATAGGGCTGGCAAGAGCCTTGGCCAGTATCCGGAAGCCCAGGTGTGACAGATGCAGGCCATCTCTGCAAAGCATCGAGGTCTGTCGATGATGTCATTCCAGGCAGACAGATACTGGATCCCCTTAGAATGACACCAGAAACTTAGCCAATTGTTGAAATTAATCATTTTCTGCTTGTACTGTGGTATCATTCTGGGTGATGGTAGGATGCTGCTCAGGGCTAGGGTCATACCTGCCTGGGCTACATAACCCGAGAGCTCCTCCATGTCTCTTTTCATGTAGTCCACAGAGGCAAGTCTCAAGTCATTTACACCCACATGTACAATGACATTCGAGTCATATTTGTACCTGTTGTTGAGTGACCGGAGTGCGTGCGTTATGTGGTGGATCCTGGGACCGGACAGGCAGCTGACTGTTACTTTCTCTTTATTCAACCTAGTGAGTGGGACATCATTGTGCCTCACTATCGAGTCACCTATGACTAGTGAGCTGGGCATGCTGTTTTGCCTTAGGGACTTTGGTTGAGTGCCACACTGTTTAGGAGGGTTATGTATCTTCTCATTAGTGTTGTGTTGTGGTGGTCGAATGGGGTTCTGCCTTGGAGATCTCTGCTGTTTGATTTATATTGAGAGCCTCCATGAAGGTGGGTGTGTGGTTTGTGTTTTTATGTGAAGGCAGTGATGGTGTGTGTTCTGGAGGGCTATGTGTTCCATGTGGTGTGGTGCAAGTATTGACCTTCTCCTCTTGACCAGTCTTGGCTGGAAAGTGCATGGCTTCCAATTTGGATATATAAGTGGATCTCTCGCAAGTCTGAGTGTTGAGAGGTAAGAGGAGAGGGTTGTCGGTGTACATGAGGCAACTGCTACATTGCCTCAGGATGCCCAAGTTCACCAGGTTAATAGAAGAAAGCACAGGGAACGGACCTTCAGACATGCCTGGTTTGGTCCTATGTTCTGGATGAGTTTCTATGCTTTGTACTTCTGAGTGACCAGATAAGGTTTACATGGGTAAACAGAGTCAGTGAATGAAAATGCATGACTTCCACTAAAAAAAAACAATTATTGCAGGGGAATATATCCCACCAGGCAATAACATTACCATACTGGAAAATCTACTTAACTGCTTGTCATCTTCCCTTCCACAAGAAACCATACTATTAGGTGACTTTAACAGTGACTGGTCTGACTGCTCCAGCCAAAATCCCTCTACCCACATTAACCTCCATGGGTTTTCCCCAAATTATATCTGCCCCCACAAGAACTGACAAAACCTCCAAATGCCAGTCTATCCTAGACTGGATTCTACTATCAGATCCCACTCTGGCTCACCAATCAGGCTGTCTTCTTGACAGTCTGAGTGACCATCAAGCAACCTACTTAATTAGGAACCAGTCCTACCAAACTAAACAACCTATCCTCAGTAATACGTAACAAAAAGACCTTAAGAGCCCATGACCTAATCTATTCACTAAAATATTGTAACTGGACTCCCCTAAAACAAACTATCTCTAGATGAAGCCATGCAGTACTTTAACGCAACCTTCCTAAAAATCATAAACTCCCATGCACCACCCTGAACCACTAGGATCAAAACTAAATATGCCCCATGGCTATCAAAATATACTAGATCCATAATGAAAGAAAGAGACAAAGCCTGGTTACAATTTCACAAACACAAAACCACTACCCTGAAACAGAATTACCACAAACTTCACAACAGAGCCAAAAAACTAATAAAATTTGACAAAATTAACTACTATAAAACTATGCAGGAAAGCATGCTCACAACCCTCAAAAACTCTGGGCCTCAATAAATAGCTTAATACACCCAGGAAAATCTATCACTCCTTCCCCTGTATTACCAAATAACCACAACAGCATCCCAACCCAGTTTAACAAATGCTTAACTGAAACAATCCAAGCCCTAGACAATACCCAAAACACAGCTAGTAACCCCACATCAACAGTGACCCCACTCATTTCAGTACAAAGAACTCTTACCCCAGTTTTTCCCTGAACCCAGTCCCCACTAATACAATTGCTAAACTCCTCAAAAAACTTAAACCAACCACATTAGCCGCAGACAATCTACCAACTGATTTCTTACAGATAGCAGATGCTACAGCCTATCCTGTGTCCATTCTCATAAACAAGTCAATATAAGAATGCAAAGTACCCCACTCATGGAAAATATCACATATTATACCATTGCATAAAGGGGATAACTCCCTTGAGCTTACCAACTACCGCCCTATTGCAATCCTAACACCTTTATCAAAAATATTAGAGAGAGTAGTTCATACCCAGCTTATGCAGTACCTCCTAAAAAACAAACAATCTACTATCCAAATCCCAGCATGGCTTTAGACCTTCCCATAGCACTACCACAGTGCTGCTTTCATTTTCCAACATTGTCAATCACAACAGAAACAACAGACTATTCGTATCCTCCATATTCTTAAGACTTATCCAATGCCTTTTGATATGATTAACCATAGCATACTCCTAGAAACTCTAGCTACCCTCAACATAAGCTTCTCCACCATATCTTGGCTCTATTTATCAGAATGTCAGCAGGCAGTTCTATGGCAAGACCAAATGTCCCCTCTACTACCAGTAGCCATAGGTGTGCTTCAAGGGTCCATCCTCAGTCCATTGCTATTTTCACTATTTACTAACCAGACAGCCTCATCCTCTATCTGCCTCTGTAGTGCAATATGCAGATGACACCACTATTATATGTGCCACCCCCACCCTGAATGAACTAAAAACCATCACCCAAAATAACTATACCCTAGCTGAAGCATGGTTCACCAACATCAAACTTATACTTAATCCCAAAACAAAACAAACTCATTCTCTTTAGCCCAGGTCGATCTCCTCCACTAAACAATAATTTTATCATACAATCTGAAGATAATACACAAATCACCCCAAAACTCACACAAAGCTATTAGGCGTAGAAATTGACAAAAATCTGAAATTCGACATACATATAGCCCAATCAATCAAGAAGGTCAACAAAAAGCTAGGTCTCCTTTACAGGAACTGACAGTTCATGACTAAACACACCAAAGCCACTACTGCAAGAATCCATCTGTTATCCATCCTTCTTTATGCCTCCCCTATCTTAACTAACCTTTGCCACACTGAACTAACCAAGATGGAATCTTGCTACAACAAGATCGCCAAGTTTGCTACCGATGCCACTCATAGGACTCATCACTGTCTAGCCCTCAAGCAACTGAACTGGCTTAAGTTTCTACAACTCCTCCTCCTCAACCAACTCAAAATAGCTCACAAGCTCTACTATCTTCATGACAAAACCCCTGCCCTTCAGCATCTAATCCACCCCTACACCACCGCCAGAATCTTAAGATCTAGTAATCAGAACCACATAAATGTCATTAAGCACAAAAATGAGGCTGGTAAATCTCTCTTTACCTGTTCTATTGCCAGAACCTGGAATTCACTCCCAAATCACTTAACTTCGACCACCTCTACTTCCCAATTTAAAAAAACTTCTTAAAACCCACTACATAAAAAACTGGCTTTGTTCATGTCACCCTCCAAGTTATGCCATACCAACGCACTGTTGCTGGGGTTCTACTAACGACAAAATAGTGGCTCTCTAGCTCCCATTCTCTGCTAGTTTACCCAGTGATAAATCACCTATAATGCTATGCTCTCATAAGAACAAATAAAAAAAAAAGTAATCTCTCAGGTATTCATATTTGCATATTCTACAATGTACTGACTCACTTTTAGATGTTTTTAGCAATTGTTAATTTCTGCTATGTATGCTCAATTGTATAAATTTCCAGTGTGATGTGATGCTTTCTTCTTATCTTGCCACATTGTATCTTTTGTACTGTACTGTACTGGAGCTTTTCTCCCCGGGCCTCTGCTGAAAATGGACCTGTGTCCAGTCGGACATTCCTGATAAACGAATATAAAATAAAATAAAATAAATAAAAAGCAAACAAGTTTACTGAGCACTGACAGTTCCATAGTCAAAACGTCACTGGGGAACTACACTGTCGTCATTTGCCTGTAAGTTATACTCATACCATGCATTGCCTATATTACTCAAATAAGAGACTTCAAGGAAAACAAGATTGTGGTCTAATCCATATTTTCTATGCATCCTAAAATAAACTGTCAGTGAACTGAAAATATCCATGAAATATGTTCAGAATTAGTGGGACATAAAAAGGATCCCTAAAGTACAGTTGTGTACACTTACCATAAATGTAGATGTTCCGAGTGTATTCACTGTTGCAGTCATCACACTTGGGTTATCTGACTGCAGGTAGCCCTCAGTCGGCCCGAATACCAAAGTCTTAGTATTTCTGTGTCGGATGCTGTCACTTCTTCCATGACATCAGGTCGTCAGGGGTATAAAACAGGCAGCTGATGCCATTACAACAGTTTTTCTTGCCCCAAATGTCAGGAGCCCTCAAATAGGGAGCTAGTATATGGTGGGGAACACCATTAGTAAAAAGTAAATATCAATGCCATTAGGAATGGCCATAGAGAGGAGAGGTAGAAAGATAAAGAAAATCAGGGGGCTGGAGGTAGGGAAACCAAACTGCAACAGTGAATATACTCGAACATCTACATTTATGGTAAGTGTACATAACTGTACTATGTTTTTCATGTTTCACTGTTGCAGTCATCACACATGGGTTGATTCCCAAAGCTGAGGAAGGGTGGAAGCAGTCAAGAAGGGTTAGGGCTGGCTAGTAGGCTGTACAAGACTGCTGTAGCAAATCTGGCCCTGGATTTATAAAAGATAGGTAGGTGGTAATGCTTGGTGAAGGTGTGTACATAACTCCAGGTTGCAGCTTCCAGAATGTCCCTGGTAGGGACTCCCCTGAGAAATGCTGTAGAGGTGGAAGTAGCCCTAGTGGAATGTGGTCTGATCCCCTGTGGGGTAGGTTTTCCATGGTGCTTGTAGCAGAAATAGATGCAGTGTGCTATCCATTTGGAAATGGTTTGTTCTGAAATGGCCTTACCCTCTGGTCCTGTAGCAAAGCTGACTAGCAGCTAGTCAGATTTTCTGAAAGGCTTAGTCCTGTCAAGGTAGAACCTGAGCTGTCTGTGCATGTCCAAGGAGTGCAGGATCTTTTCTCCTTTATTCTGAGAGTTAGGGAAGAAGGTTGGCAAATGGATGGATTGGTTTAAAGCCACACTGGACACCACCTTAGGCATAAAGGACGGGCTAGACCTGAGGGAAACCCTGTCAGCATGGAAAATAATGAAGGGTTCCACAGCCATTAGTGCCTGCAACTCATACACTCTTCTTGCTGAAGTTATGGCTGAAAGCAAGGCTGTCTTCCAAGAGAGGAATTTTAACTCTGCTGAGGCAGCAGGTTCAAAAGGAGGAAGCGTGAGCTTTTCCAGTACAAAGTTAAGGTCCCAGGCAGGGGTAGGTGCTCTCCTAGGGGGCCGTAAGTTTTTAGCCCCTCTCAGGAACTGTTTGATGAGAGGGTGAGAAAATAGAGGTGGCTCAGTATTATAATGAGCTGAGATGGCAGAAGCATGAATCTTAATGTAGGAGAAGGATACGCCTCTGTGGAGTAGCTCTGCTAAGTAATCCAGGATTAGAGGTAAGAAGGGCACTGCTGTGTCCTTCTCTTGAGACTGATTCCAAGAACAATATATTTTCCACTTTTCTGTACAGGATTTCCTAGTACTAGGCCTTCTGGCTTCAAGAATGACGTCCAGCACCTGTTTGCTGAGGGATGCTGGTGGGGTATTCAAGGGATAAGCCCGGCTGCAAGGTTTAGGGTTCGCAATTGTGGATGCAAAATCTGTCCCTCCTGCTGAGACAACAGGGTAGAGTCTGGTGAAGGTGCCAGGGTGGCACTGTTGTCAGGCTGCGAAAGAGTGGGTACTAGTGCTGGTGTGGCCAGTCTGGGGCAATAAGAATTGCCCTTGGTCTGTCCTGTTTTACCTTGAGTAGTACTCGTGAGAGAAGGGGCAGAGGGGGAAAGGCATAAATTGAGAGGTCTTCCCATTGAAAGGATAGGGCATCCAACTTCCAGGCCCAGTTGTGAGGGTTCCTGGTGCAGTATTTGCTCAAATGGTCTCGGGGGAGACAAAGAGGCCCACCTCCGGTGTCCCCCAACTCTGGATCAGAAGGTTGAAGGTGTTGGGCTCCAATTTCCACTTGTGTGGGTCTAGGAGATTTCTGCTTAAGTCATCTGCCAGTGAAGTTTGTTTCTCTGGCAGGAATTGAGCTTGTAGATGCACTTGGTTGCTCAAAGCTGTGTTCCACAGGGCCATGGCTAACCTGTAGAGTGGGTAAGAATGGGTTCCCCCTGCTTATGTACCACATAACTGTGGTGTTGTCTGTTTTTATAAGCAGTTGTCCTGGAAGGATTAGGTGTTTGAAGGCTGTCCGAGCATTCTGTACAGCTAGCATCTCTTTTTGACTGATGTGGCGGAGAATCTGCCCTGGGCTCCAGTGGCCCTGAATGCATTTGCCTGCCATATGAGCCCCCCATGCATAGTCTGATGCATCTGTTGTCAGGGTTTGGGTGGTGAGGATTTGAGTAAAAAACAGTCCCTCGCTGTGGTTGCATGCTTCTGCCCACCAAAGGAACTCTGACCTTAGACAAGGTATGACAGAAATGACTGTTTCCAGGTCCTGAGAATGTTGGCACCAAAAAGACTTTTTAAGTACCACTGAAGTTTCCTCATATGTAGTCTTGCATACGGAATTAGCAGAATACATGAGGCCATGAACCCTAGGGCTTGCAGTATTTTCCTTGCAGATAGCTGTGCTCTGGTGGCCATTTCTTTGAAGTAGTTTGTCAGATAGATCTGTTTTTCTGAAGTGAGAAATGCCATCTGGGAAATTGTGTCTAAGCTTGCTCCCAGGAATACAATCTTTTGACTGGGCACCAGTTGTGATTTCTTTTCATTGATGGTGTACCCCAATGAAGTGGGAAGGCTTTTTACAAATGCCAAGTGCTGAAGAAGCAAATCCTGACTGTCCACCTGAATCAGGCAGTCATCCAAGTATGGGACAATCTGGATATTTCTCTGCCTGCAGTATGCAATGGCTGGAGCCAGGCACTCTGTGAATACTCTGGGCGCAGTAGACAAGCCAAAGGGAGGTGCAGAAAACTGATAGTGCCTGCCTTGAAACGTAGATATTTTCTGCATGACTCCCTTATGGGGATGTGCAAATAAACTTCTTTTAAGTCTAGAGTGACTAGCCAGGCATCCTTGGCTGGCATAGGGAGAAGCTGTTGCAGGGTAAGCATCTTGAATTTTGGGACCACCAGAAACGTGTTGATAATTGATAGATCCAGGATTGGGCAGCAAAAGCCCTCTTTTCTGCGCACCAGAAAAAGTCTGGTGTAGAATCCCTGACCCCTTTGTTTTACTGGAACAGGTTGAATAGATCTGATATTAAGCAGGGAAAGCCTCTGCCCAGTTGTTTGGAGGAAGATCTGGAAACCCGCTTGGGGTTGGCAGTGAATGGAAGTAGAATTTGTACCCCTGGGATACAATGTTTAGGACCCATCGGTCCTGAGTAATGGATATCCAGTTTTTTTGCATGAAGGGCAAGTTTTCCTCCTAGAGGCACAAGTAATTGGGCAGGGCTGTGAAGAAAAATTGAAAAGTCATTGTGAACATTTTCCATAAGGGGGTGGCTTACCACTCCCTGTTTTTGAGGTGGGGGCACTCCATTATTTAGATCTCTCCATACCCTGAGACTGTAGTCTGGGTGGCCTGTTTCCCTTGACTTTGGTCTGGGAAAGCCTGGAAGGGGCTGGAAAGGACCAGTTTTTGAAGGCCAATGCCTACTGAATCTAGGTGGCTGAACTTGTAAGAATTCTTTGACAGTTTGCATAGATTTAGCTTTTTCTTCCATCTTTTTAAGAACAACTTCTGCTTTGGTGCCAAACAAACGGTCCTTATTTAAAGGAACGTCTACTAATTTGGATTTGACATGATCTGGCAATGTTTGTTCCTTCAACCAAGCATGCCTTCTCAGTATAGACCCAGTGACTGCAGCCCTGCAAGAAGCTTCTAGGGCATCAAAGCCACACTGCAAAGTATGCTTACTAACTTGGTTTGCAGAATGCATTAGCTCTTGTAAATCTTTATTTTCCTGCACAATATGGAAGTAACACCATTTTTTGTTTAATTAGTTCCATAATATGTTGCTGGTACTTCAACATGTGAAACTGGAAATTCAATGCCCTGATGGCCATCTGTCTAAAGGTCTGGAATCCCTGCCCGAAGGGGTAGGATTTTTGGCTGTAGTAGCCTTAATACCTTTAGGTCCCTGGGAAATGGTCTCTGGATCAGCAGTAGGATTCTTGAAGAGAAATTTGTGGGAATCGGGTACTCTGTAGTACCTGTCAGGTTTCCTAGGAGCCAGGGGTAATGTATCTGGAGTAAGACTGGATTCCATAAAAACATCTACAACATCCAGGACAGGGGGTATAGCTAGACGCCTGTGCTGAGGCAACTCTAAAAATCCTCAGAGTCTCTTTTTGGACTGAGGATAGTCTTGGCATTCCCAGCAGAAATGCTCTCTAAGGTTTCACCAAAAGAAAAATCCTCTGGAGGGGAGGCAGAGGGAATGGATTCCTCTGCATCTGAATCCTCATAGGTTGACAAGGGCATGTCCTGATAATCAGAAGGATCACAGTCATCGGACTCCTTGTCTGTAGAATCATTAGGAAACTCAATTCTTTGTCTTTTAGCAAGGGAAGGCTGGCTTCCCCTAATTAGGGTGATGAGGTCTTCAGCCATTCTAAGCATTTGTTTCTGTGGCATGGGAGCTTGCGCATGTGCTTTGGTCGTCGGTTTTCTAGGCGTAGTGCATACTCTGGGCCTAAGAAACTCAGTAGTTTTGGCTAAAAACAAAGTCGTCGGTTTCATCCGAACATCGGTAGATCGGAATACACCCACAGAAGCCGTTGCCTGCACAACGGCTCCGGACCCATCCAAGGTAGAGACATCCACAGGTTCCATAGTCGAAGAAGCATCTTGCGGCATACTGGAATCCGAATGGGTTTCAGCAGAGGCCTGCAAATCCATAGAAGTGGGCATCAGGGGCTGCAAAGGCACCTCAATGAGTATAGGCGGACTGGTGACTAGCTTAATGTAAGTGTCATCGGCAGTTTTGGACAAATGCGGTCTGTCTCTATCTTTATCTTTACGTTTTTTCGGAAGATCGGTAGTCGGATGGCTTACCGAAGCCATTTCGGAACACGGAGAACAAGAGCGAAAGAATTTAACGACAAAGACAGCCCAACAATTAATGGTTCGGGTGTTAAACAAGGCACAAAACCGACAGCGAGGGACGTCGTGGTCTGGGCCTAAAGAGGTGATGCAGTAAGAATGAAAATCTCTGTGAGGCATTTGCTTTCAAGAGGTAAGACAATTGTTAACTTTTTATGACCGGCTAGAGCAAGAAAAAAGGATCCCCAACAGGGTTTTTTAGTTTTAGAAAACTTCAGGATTACAAACACGAAAACGAAAATTTCAGGTAGCAGCCAACCGGCACTTGCGAACTGTTTCTGCTTCGGACTCCTCCTCGGCAAGAAAGACTGATGTAATGGCGTCGGCTACCTGTTTTATACCCCTGACGTCATGGAAGAAGCAACAGCAACTGATGCAGAAATACTAAGACTCTGGTATTCTGGCCGACTGAAGGCTACCTGCAGGCAGATAACCCAAGTGTGATGACTGCAACAGTGAAACACAAAGAACATCTACAGTTTCCATTTAAAAGATGGTCTAACAGCAGAAAGAATCGTGCACTTCATATGAAATACATTCTCTGTCTTACAGGAACTGACAGCAGTTCAACGGAAAAGCTTTGCTTGCTTTGTGTGCATTTTTTCCTGTGCTTTTTCTCCTATATTTTTTCCAGCAACATTTAAAATGAACTTTATAATCAGTGCCAATACCTAGACTTGTTTCCAGTCTTAACTTGTCTTCCTCTCTCTCTCAGACCCAAAGTTTTTTTTAACATTGTGTCATAAACTTCTCAAAATCAAAATTAGAAAAAAAAACAAAACCAGTACAAATGTTTAAACACTACGCCAAGTTTTATTTACATTACATTATATTATACTATATTATATTATAAATTACTGTACAAATGAAATGAAAAGGCATATAAAAAGCTGTTGCCGAATTAGACAGAAGGAATAAGGAAAGATATGTTAAAACATTCAGCTGCATTTTTATCATGTCCTTATTCCACAACCAAGAAATGAAGTGAGATTACTCTGAATACATAAAATGCAATTAGAATGTAATTAGGAGCCCTGCAATGAGATTATGAGGCTTAAAAAATCAGTGCAGCAAACTTCTCAAGTGGTAAAATCTTTCAAACCCTTGTACAATATAAAAGGAGGAGTGGAATAGACCACCATAAACTATGGGCTAAGGGGACACATTATTTTCATTGGCTGTTTTTACAAGCAAGAGCAAAATTCCTTTGTTTGAAGAAGGCCCTAGTTTTGACACAGATCAAGAAAAAATTATTAGTTTGTATATTGCCACCTGGTGGTCAAATGAGCCTACTGTACAATTAACAGCAGTATTATAACTACTGCAAGCTTCCAAATGTGCAGAAAAACAATACATGCTAGTAGCTGTTTTTTTTAATTTGTTATTCTTCTAGCTATTCCTTTTGTTCATTACTGCTATCACTCTTAACTTTTAAAATACATCATTTTGGGCTTCTTACAGAGTTGTGGGTGTACCTGAAGTGATTTTAGTAAGCAGATTACTAGTGGCATACTCTTAACTGTCCTGAATTTCACAGAATGTCCAGATTTTTGCCTCATATTTTTGGTCTGTTCCTCATACAATTTGTGGTTTTCTGGATTTTTGTGGCAAATCAGTAAGTATCAAATTCATTAAATAATAACAGGCATTTGAGTTCCATACTTCATACCCTTCAGAAAATGTATGGTTAACACAAGACCTTATTCTAGCAACCTGATAAGTTTCTAAAGCCTATATTTAAAATGCGTCCTTATTTTTGAGGTTTGTACCCCAATTATTTTTGTCTTTGTCCAGAGTTTTTGTACTAGCAGGTTGAAGCTAAGACTAGTGGGTATACTAAAGTTGAGTTTATCAGCTCTACATCTTCCCTTCATTCATCAATTGACATTATGACATCTACACCTGACTGCAGCCTGCATATATACCTCACTCCTCTTGCAAAATTATGTAACAGTATTGATGAAGCAATGATGATAAACATGGCAAATTTTGTTCTAGCACACTGCCTTGCTGAACTAAAGCAATTTTAGGAATACTTTCAAGCACCTGTTCCTACTCTATAATGACTATCACAGTAACTGTCCAGCAAGAGAGTCTAGATTCAATTCCAGTTACATATATGGAATGTTGGCACATTATCAGAATCTAGAAACACTTGTATGTGAGTCCTGAAACTCCAAAGTAGTAAATATGCTCATCAGTGCATAACAGCAAAGCAGAAAACTCTGTCTTAGAGTTAACACAGTGAATTATGTTTCTGAGCTGTTAAAGAGATGCTTCATGTAGCCATGGATATAGGGTTTGATTCTTTCCAGCTCCATTTGCCTTCTGAGCAAATCACTTATACAATGCTTCTAGCCCACTTCTAATAAAAAGGGCCACTTCTGTCCAGAGAGCTAATCCAATTAACAAAAAAAAAAATAAATATATATATATATATATATATATATATATATATATATATATATGTGAGTGTGTGTGTGTATATATATATATATATATATATATGTGTATATATATATGTGTATATATATATATATATATATATATATATATATATATATATATATATATGTGTGTGTGTGTGTGTGTGTGTGTGTGTTGGTCATAAAATATCTTTTTGCAGGAAAGGCCTTGTTAAGGCCTCAGTTTGCAAGATTGCACCTCCAACTACTTTATATATACTCCCTCCAAGAATATACCTCAGTGAAGATCAAATACTTCAAAATACAACAATTTTAGAAAATCGTATATATATATATATATATATATATATATATATATATATATATATATATATATATACACACACACACACATACATACATATTTACATAGTTACATACATATATATAAAATACACCTATTTTGAAAATTCATACATACATATATATATATATATATATATATATATATATATATACATATTCCCTGAAATTACACTTACATTCTCACTGTTCTAGGGATTGTATTTATGGTTCTTGAAAATACCATGGGAACCACAGAAACAAGAGAATTATTTCACACATTCATGAATAAATGCTATTACAGTTCACCTTGCTTTTCTAAACGTTTGCCACAACTGTATTACTTTTTGTACTTGTAATGGCAATGAATGCTTAGAAATACCTATGACATGCCAGCACAGAAAGGAATGATGTCAATCTTTTTCATTTGCTGATGTTCATTTTGGCCAAGATAATGCATCTCTTAACTTCTCTAATCTTAAACTGATTGCTGTTACCCAGTTATGCACTGTGTATTTCTTTGTATACTTCCTCCTGATGATCTGGAATGTAGGCAATGCTAATATTGCTAGACTGTTACAACACAAAAGGAACCAGTTTATATAACTTAGGAATACAGAGCTGGGTGAAGCCTAACTATAGACTTATGTCTTACAACTAAGACTAGACGAATGGATATAAACAGTCACTTCCTTTGCATTTGTTCACATAGACCTTGTTAATTATATATATTTTTCCTTTTTGGATTGTTCAGATTAGTTCTAAGCTAGCTGCTTTTTATGGGGCATTTTAAGCTTAGCCAATTACCCCATGTAAGAACCAAACCTTGCACCTTGTGTTTGTAAGGCAAACACCTTAACCATTATGCCAACCTTACAACCTTCCATAATCATTTTTAGGAATTTATCAAACTGAAAAGGATGAGGATCAGCCATCCCAAACCAGCTGGGCAGCAACATTATGAACATTTTATGGAATGCAAAATTATATGATTCATAATTTCATTTGGGTATTGCTCACACTACTTACAACTTGGACAACTAATAAGCTTTATTTTTAAGTAATACAGCAAGTTTTCATAACTGTTAAATTAAAAACTGAAATAAAACACTGAACTCTTGAAGAGCTGGGATATTTTCTGTGTAGCATGGTTAAAATATAACAGGCATAACCCAGCTTTTATAGCTGCCTTTCTCTGTACTTCTTCCTATTAAAGGTCGCTATACATTCCTTGTATCACTACAGTTACATCTACAGCAATGTTAGATGACAATAATATAATCTGATGTGTGGAGTAATGGACAAAATGAAGAAAAATTCAATGGGAATCCTAAAGGGGAAATGACATACCCTAACAAATGTATACAATATTAAGTAAGGGATTACAAAAAGTATATAAAATGGTCAAACAAAAAATACAGCTTAGATGGCACATAATTTTGTAACCACATGCTGAGGAAAAATGATATACACAGATCAAAGCTTAAAAAAAAATTCCGGGGTGGAACAATGTTCCAGAAATTAGCATTCCTGTCTCATACTGCTTGTTTATATATATATATACATATATATATATATATATATATATATGTGTGTGTGTGTGTGTGTGTTTCTGATTCTAGACCTTCAGTTTCTTCCTACTTCCAAAGCTATACCTAAAAATATATTAGTGATAATTCTTAGTTGCCTATATTGGTATGTGTACTGTGATGGACTGGCCTCCCATCCAGAATCGGTTCCCTTCTTAGACCCATTGCTTTCTGAGATAGGTTATGGCTACTCATTTACTTTAAATAGCACAAAAAGGGTATTAGATGATGAATGAAATTTACAGGGTATGTACGCTTGCCATGTTCTACTACCTGGTGAAAAGAAATGGAAAACATGAAAGATGGAGATACAGCACATAAATACAGTAACTTCTAAGTTAACCAGAACTCAAGCAACCGGCACTCTCAAGCAACCCGAAAAAAATATTGAAGAAATACAGTACAATTTTCATGTGTTGGACTTTCTGTTTTCCCCTGCAGAAACATAACTTACGTTTTTAGAGTTTTAAAAAGGAAAACAGGAATAAATTCCCTCTCTCCCCAACCTAAGAACAAGTCAAACCAAAAAATAGTATAGGGTACAGTATTAGTCAGGCCTATTTTTAACAGTAACTCTCAAGTAACCAGAAACTACAGTCATCCAGCATCTACCAATCCCCACAGGTGCCGGTTAACTGAGAGTTTACTGTATATCCATTTCTCCATGTTAGCTATTTAAACTTATATCATTAATTTGGGTTACGATTCAGGTCTATAAAACAATGCATTTAGCTAACAGCAGGTCATGTAGAAAAAGGATCAGATTCAGCAACTGCAGTTAAGGTGTGTGTGTGTGTGTGTGTGTGTGTGTGTGTGTGTGTGTGTGTGTGTGTCTGTGTGTGTGTGTGTGTGTGTGTGTGTGTGTTTGTAAAGGGAGTGAGGTAGTCATCATCCTGAACCAGCCATTTCTAAATTCCAATGTTTCAATTTCCTGTGAGTCTGGAACACACAATAACAGCATGCTGAACTCTTTTCGTTCTACAGGCATTGTGCCCCCTGCACTGATTACCAGTCTACACTACAGAAAACCAGTGCACAGACAGTTCACCAAGTTCTGTACTTGCTCATAGCAATAAAAGGAGAACAGCTACCTAGCAAAGTGAAATTTCCATTCACAGCTAGCCATCTAGTCACCTAACTCTAACATGGATCCCAAGTGTTACAGGCAAAAATCTGCCTATTGTGTCAGTAGGCTTTTTAGCCACAAATAACATTTATGATGCATTCTTTTGAGTGTCTTCAAAAATATTAAAGTACCTCCAAATAAACAGTCATAACTGTTAGTGCGTGACTTCTGTTATCCAGTCAGCCTACAGCAGGTTACAACACGTCGTCTTACTTGGCTAATTTTCTCGTTTGAAATGTGTCAGGTTGAGAGCTGCCAAAATGTAATATTTTCTAACAGAACTGCGTACTGAATATTGAGTTCATGTTCATGTTACACTTCATAATACTGTATTTACTTGTCACAGTCACAAAGCATATAGGTGATTATACAGTTATATATTCAGACACATATTACAAGCCAATTTCAGATTCCAGAGTCTTCTGGGTCAGACTAGTAAACTGGATAGGGGACATGAAGCACAATACCAGCACCTGCTTGAAGTAGTGCTGACAGGCCTGTAGGGGCCCTGTTCCCTAGGCAACACATAACCACAGTAAACCATATGAATCACATGATGAGGACAGTGTAC
>NC_056749.1:326999341-327034341 GCF_019279795.1 Protopterus annectens | reverse complement strand
CAATTAGTCTCAGACCATGGTTTTGGAATGAGTCTTTTGTCATTTTTGAGCCTGTTTGTAGGATGTCAACATAATTTGGGGATTCAATGATTGCTCCCAGCTTACCGTCATTGGTGAACTTGGTGAAGGATCCCAACACCAAGCCCTGTGGGACACTTCTAGTAATAAGTTTCTTAATGGAAGTGGATTCACCTATCTGGACAACACGTGCCCTGCCTGTTAGCCATTTGGCTACCCATCTGACAATGTAGGGGTTTTGCTTAACTCAATAAGTTTATCTATTCTCCCTGAGTGGGGGGGGGGGGGGTGTCAAAAGCTATAGCCAGGTCTAGATAAGCGGTGTGTAGCATTCTACCCTCATCCATGGACCTGGTGACCTTCTCGAAGAAATCCAACAGACTGAGCAAGCAAGACCTCCTTTCAACAAAGCCAAACTAGGTCTGGTCCAGTATTTGGAGAATATCTGTGTTGTTTTCTCAGTACATATGGGCTGTTTTTTTTTACCTCCCTGCAGCTGACTAAAGCTGCTTCCAAGGCCTCTTCCCATTCCTCAGGTCTACTGAACGCTCCTTGTGGGCTTCCGGACTGACTCCAACCCATGTTTAGGGCTGCCAAAGCTTCCTGGGGCAGTGTCACACTGCTACTGAGAGAGTTTTTACGGTCATAAGGCCTATTCACAATCCTGCAGTTAACTGTGTTGCCAAAGATGGTAGTGTACAATATGCTCACAGTGTTATCATCCATGCCTATGCATTTAACAAAGCCCACAATCCTCCCCCTTACAGACGGCCTTTCTTCATATTCTCAGCCTCCAGCAGAGATCAGCTGCAAAAGTGTTCCCTGACTCACAGGAGGGGCTCAGTCTTCCTCCCTTGCCTGTGTTATCAAACACCTTAGCCACTAATGAACCTCAAGCCACCCGAGTCATAGTTTGGGCTTTGTATGCCTCTGGCAAGGCTGATGTGGGTCCTATATTAACCAAGTCAGGAAAATTAGACTCAACACATTTTCTTCTGTTTAGTCAGGACTCAGGCTCCTGGCTTGTAGTACATATTCCCAAAAAAGCAAAATAACAATAATTAGTTTCAGCTAAATTCTGTTGACTAAAATTCCTAAAATAGAATTAAAGTTGCTGACATTATGACATACCCCACATAACATACCCCCTCATCCTTTTAGACTTTGTAGTAAGCTCTGTGACTATTTTATCTGAATCAAAAGGACTCCTTAAAATGACCATTCAGAAAGGTGTGAAAAATGTTACAATGTATAAAGATAAACAGAAATATGCATTTTGACTACAGATAAGTACTGTTTGGTCACCACAGACTGCCCAGATGTTCATCATTTGATCACTGCTGCAGTAGCCTTAGCTATATGGGTTATATCCTGCCAATGAAATAACAACTAGTCAGCTTCAGAGGCTTAAGGCCACCTTACATGCCCCCAAACCATTACCAGCTTGAGCAGAGCTGAAGGAAACAGTGCTTTGGATGCAAAGCCCAATCACAGCCTTCATGTCAACTGAGAGATGGCTAAATCCCTGTAAAAGGTCACTGCTAGGAAAACAAAATTGTGGCAATAAAAAATATACAAAAATAAAGAGGGATGGAGTGGCTACTGCAACAGTGATCATTTGAACATACAAGGGCTAGGCATTATGGTTATACATAGGTAGACAAAAGGGATGGGAGCTTGCAGCCTTTGGAAAAGAAGGCATGCCAAGTGGTCCTAAACTTCAGTTAGAGAAGGTACTGCAATGTAGATAGGAGGACAGTGTGGAAAAGGTTAAAAATGTATAAAACTGTTAATGTTATACAATGACACAAACTGAAATCCCGGGCAAACTAGATCCTTAAGCAAACATTATTGATGCCTGAGAGAGTCACACTGGACACAGACTATTTATAGAAGCCAGAGGGGGAAAAAGGTCTATATTACGGTATATAAAAAGTTTACAAAGTTGAAAAAAAAAATATTTATACAAAGCATTAACTTCACATATGAGCAAAACTGCAGAAATGAGCAGACTGGGATGTTTCTCTCCTCAACTTCTTTGTAAATAGACTGTTCAGCTGGACATACTAGCGGATGGAAGAAAACAAATGAACTACTTATTAGTATCTTGTGACTACCTTGCCTGGAGCTTATCAGCTTCTGTCTTCATACTTGCATAAACAATTTCAGTAAGTACCTCCACCCCTGCAAACACATGCACAAAGTGATTTGTTTTGAGCATTTTTGTTCAACTACAAGTTAATTATGGGGCACAAAGGAACATACATACATACATACATACATAAATAAATAAGGATACATAACCACTGTAGACCTAATGCTTTTGTTTGATGATTACTGAAAAGAAGACAGGATGACATGCAACTGTGAATTAACAGCTAAAACTAAATCTCATCACTTAGTCTCTTTCCTTTTGCTCTCATCTTAACAGTAACAACTCCTCCTCCACTCCCCATTTTATGACCTCAGCAACATCATAACACCTTGTCTGCAAATCAGCCAAGTGTTCAGAACAGCAAATTAATCACACACTTAGCAACAGAAGCTTGTAAATGGAGATGGGCTTCCTGCATGTCCTGGTGTCTGAAGTGTTGAGGTATCACCTATTCCAGCTTTCACAGGACAGTACTGACTTTGGCAACTGTGTCCTTTGAAAAGCAAATGGGTTTTCTATATTTTATTAAAAAAAGTTTTTAACATTCTGAGAACTATAAACAGTCTAAACAAAAAAATAATGTGGTACAATATTACACAGACAACTACACCAGCAATAATAAGCATAAGATTTGATGAATAAAGCTGAAAATTCCTTGATTGTAAAAGCTTCTTCTTCTTTCGGCTTTTCCTGGTTAGGGGTCACCACAGCGGATTACCTGTCCGCTCATGATTGGCAGTGGAGTTTTACAGTGTCGAGTTGCCAGCCCGGCGCCCAACCTTCCACAGAAGGCACATGCACGCACTCACACCTAGGGCCATATAGTGTCCAATCCACCTACAGCAGGTCTTTGGGATGTGAGAGGAAACCTGTGCACCCGGAGGAAACCCACGCGACCACAGGGAGGACATGCAGCCTCCGCACAGAAGGCACCCTAGCAATGGATATTACATACAAGGAAGTTAATATAGACAATGCATTAGAGAAAATACATACAAGCTCCTATGTGCATAGATCAATAAAATGCTACACAAATATAACGGAAAAAAAAATAGTTAGCCTACAATGTGTAATAGGTTTGACAGGGGTAATCTCTATTGCATAGGTTCATAGGTGGTTAACTAGGCTAATGTCCTCTGCGGCTCATCTTAAGCCTAGCCTTGATTCCCAAATGTATCTAACAGATTGATACTCTAGAGTTGTTTTGTAGGTTATATGCAGACTTGGGTATAGGTGGTCAACTTACAGGCTGCCCCTATCTATTAGAGACACAGGTGCCAGACCATGGGTAAATTTCCACAGGAGAACAACTACTTCACATGATATACACAGCAACAAAAGGACAATTTTTTTTTTTAAATGCAGTAGTTTTAAGGCATTACCAGGCTGAAGCCCTCCAAGTTCTACATTAAGGGGTATGCTGGCAGTGGCACACAGGATTTATGATCTTGCATATAGTGCAGTTCTCTAATCAAGTGGGATTCTAAGGACAACCACAAAGCATTCTATAGCTATGTCAGGAATCTCAATGGCAACACCCAGATCTGCTCTGAGTTACAGCAGGAAAATTACAGAACCAACTGATACTGCCAACATCCTGGCAGATAGGTTCATTGCTAACTTTATCCCAATCTCAACCCCTAAAAGGGCCCATATCTATACAGGAAGAATGCAGAGTCCCTGTAATCACAACTATGCAGGTAAAAGCTGCACTCTCTAAAGCCAAAAACACAACATCTATGGGACTGGACAGCATCCCAGGCTGCGTTTTACACAAACTTCAGAATGAACTGGCTCCCCACCTAAGCACAATGTTCAGTCATAATCTCACATCAGGCTATCCCACTCCACAAAGGGGGAGCCACTACTGATCCCAGGAACTATCGCCCTATTAGCCTGACGAGCCTGGTCTGTAAGGCCATGGAACGTATCATCGTGAAACTGATAAAGATATTGCTAACCTCCAAACTCTGGACCCCACACAGTTCAGATTTGTGAAAGGCAGATCATGCCTCCTGAACCTGATAGACTTCTTTAAGGCAGTCACCAAAGCTGTAAACGAGGGTAAGGTGGTTCACACAGCCTATCTTGACCTCGCCAAGGCTTTCGATACCATCCTCCATTCTGGAATTACAGATAAACTCACTAAACTAGGTATAAATCCTTACGTCACAAGATGGGTTGCCAACTGACTCACTGACAGAACCCACACTGTAAAAGTTGCAGACTCCAAATCTGACTTCAAACCAGTGACAAGTGGAGTAAAACAGGGTTCAGTCCTGGGACCTCTCTTGTTTGGTATCTACTTCTCTGAAGTACAGGCTAACACAGAAGGCCTTTGGCTAATGAAGTAGGGCACAGATGACTGCAAACTAGGAGCCATAGTCAAGTCCCCAAATGATGTGGACAACCTACAGAAGGGCCTCACTGAGACAGATGCCTGGTGTCAGAGCCATAGCCTCAAGCTCAATGCAAAAAGTGCATGGTCATCCCCTTTGGTAAAAACTCTGTACCTATGAACCACCACATAGGCGGTAGTCTACTTAACGCCAAATGTGTGATAAGAGACCTTGGGACCCAGGTGGACAGTAGTCTCTCCTTTGATAATCACATTGCCACAGTAGTCAGGAAATCCTTCTACGTGGCACACCTTATCACAAAAGGGTTCTCATCCAGGAAAAAAAAGAGGTCATTGTTCACCTCTACTCGACACTCATTAGACCCATTATAGAGTACAACCCCCCTTTTGGAATGTACCTCACAAGACATCTGCAGCAGCTGGAAAGGCCACAGAAGTACCTCACAAAGAGGATTACTGGTCTCATACAGATGCCTTACACTGACAGTCTCAAAAAAACTCCAGCTTTACTGCGTAGCATATCACCTACTCCGCGGTCCTTGATTGTAAGAAGAGCTATGCTGCAAATTCTTTACTTTTTGTTACTAGGCACCAAGGTTACAGTCTCAGGGAGTTACAGGGAGCCAAGTAGCAGCAACACTAGTTGAATATAACCAGCAACCAGGAGGACACAAGACCTGAAAATGAGGCAAAGATAGGCAACGTGGTAATGTTTTTTGTTGATTCAGCAGAAACTCATGTAAATAGGTCATACTATATTTGATTCTCACAGTATTTATACATACAGCTGGCACAAACTATCTAGTCCCACTGACCAGCTCAGTCATTGTGCTGTGTGCCATATATAAGTTAAATGAAAAATAAATCAGTCAAGTACACAATCATTTTAGTTACCAGGCATAAGAAAACAGCTATTTTTCATTTACAATTTTCAGTTTGTTTAACTGCAAATAATATAGGAAACGTGAAAACTAAGATGGCAGAATCACATCTTTTTTTTTTCAAGATTAGCTCTTTTGCATATTTTCATTTAAATGGGAATTGGTAAATGGACTTCTGACTTGACCTGCCTGGTCCTCACTGACAGAGGTTACGCCCAGTCTGTGGGTAGGTACTAGCAAGGTGTAAATGATAATAATACTCAACTGCCTTATATTTCCAATTATCCTATAATCCATACCCCCCAACTTCTAAGCACAGGGAATCTAGGCAAAGAAAGAAATATTGGGGGTCAAAGACCCAAAACCAGGGACACATTTTAAATATTGCTGCTATAAACTTAGAACATTGTTAGATCATTGTTAGAATAACAGGTTTTGCATTGGCACACATTTTCTGAAGGGTATTAACTCTGAAACTCTGTCTGTCATTATTTAGTGACTTCAGTGGTTTGTCAGAAAACCACAAATTTTATGAGAAACAGACCAAAAATACGAGGCACAAAATGTGGACACTGCAAAAACCTGGACACATGAGAAGTATGTTATAATCACTCTGTCCAGCACTTTCATGCAGTGTGACAACAACTGTATATCTCTCTGCTCCCTGCGTAATCATTTTGCTGGTGTGCATTGCATTTAGAATGCTTACTCTCTACTCATCTGGGATATACCTCTCTTCATATCAAAATGAGTATCCTTAGAAGCCATTTTTCCATCAAAAGTTCCAAATATCTTGATTATATCTGTTTTGTCTTTATCTGTTAAATACAATTTCAACTCTTGCACAGACAGAAAGTTTGTACTGAGAACACAGAGGGCTGTACCTACAATACTGACTTGGGGTGCAATAATTACTTTTACCCATTATTACTCTTCTAATCTTACTTTCTGTTAAATTCTAAATATCCTGAACATTTTCTTCAGGATGTCAAGCATACCTACTCAAAAAAGGTGAAGGCAAGTAATTTAATAAGTTACTGGCCTTAAGAAAGTGTTGAGGTGGTGTGGTGGTGCAGCGGTGGGGTGGCGCAGTGGTGCAGCAGTTAACATTGTTACCTCACAGCAAGAGGTTCTCTGGTTCAATTCTCGGTTGGGGTGCCTTCTCTGTGGAGTCTGCATGCCCTCCCTGTGTTCGTGTGCATTTTCTCTAGGTACTCCAGTTTCTTCTCACATTTCAAAGACATGCGTCTGGAGCATTTCTCCCAGGGCTTCTGCTGAAAATAGTCTTTGTCCTAGTTGGACTTTCTCAGTCAACAAATGTTAAATAAAATACAATAATAAATTTAAATCAGACATGATTCAGTGGCATTATTTCTCATTGCACAATTTCTTACAACTTCTACTAATCAAGTCAGCTGACTTTGACTTCTAGGTTCACCAAAGGAGGCATGCTTTAATGTGGCTTGGAAAGTGTTTTTACTTTTATGACAGATGTGCATCTTTAGCTGAACAAAATATGAATTTAAAATATTACTTTTACCCTATTAAAAGTAATATTTTACATTCATATTTTGTTCAGCTAAAGATGCACATCTGTCATAAAAGTAAAAACAGTTTCCAAGACACTTTAAAGCATGTCTCCTTTGATGAACCTAGAAGTGAAAGTCAGCTGACTTGATTAGTAGAAGTTGTAAGAAATTGTGCAATGAGAATTAAGCTGCGGTGGTGGTGCTGCGGTAGCGTTGTCGCCTCACAGTAAGACGTTGTCCTGTTCGATTCTCAGCTAAAGCGTCTTCTGTGTGGAGACATGCGTGAATGGGTGTACCTTTGTTGAAGGTTGTGCGTCAGGCCTGGCAAGTCGGTACGTAAAAATCTACTGCCAATCATTAGCGGACCGCAGTTCTGCTGTGGCGACCCCTAACCGGGAAAAGCCGAAAGATACAACAACTTTTACCCTATTAAGCTAATGTTATTAAGCAGTTTCCTGACTTTTCTTACATGGCAAAATGGTATGCTAAACACTAAGCATGGTAGTTTGTAAACATCTCCAAACTCAGAAGTGGAATGTATTTTATGATGCATCTGCAAATAGATTCCTGGGCGGCCGTGTGGTGCAGAGGTTAGCATTGCCGCCTCACAGCAAGAAGTTCTCAGGTTTGATCCTCGGATGGGGTGCCTTCTGTGCAGTTGCGTGGGTTTTCTCCGGGTGCTCCATTTTCCTCCCACATCCCAAAGACATGCTGTAGGTGGATTGGACACACTAAATTTGCCCTAGGCGTGAGTGCGTGCATGTGTGCCTTCTGTGGAAGGTTGGGTGCCGGACTGGCAACTCGAAACTGTAAAACTCTACTGCCAATCATGAGTGGACAGGTGATCCGCTGTGGTGACCACTAACCAGGAAAAAGCCAAAAGAAGAAGATGTAAGCATGCTATCTTCAAATCATGTCTGCCAAAGTTACATTTTTTTTCATGCAATGCACCTTTGGTATTCTATGGGACAGTAGAAATTTACAAATCATTTCTTCAGTCACTTCTGAAGAAACAGATATTAAAGATGCAGTAAACACAATATAATCATCAATATACAACAATCACAAAGTACTAATAGAAACATACTGAGCTGGACAGAATTTATTTGTCTAACTTGCATGGAATGTTTTGGGAGGCTAAAGCTTAGAAGTGACTAGAATTCAAAAATCGACTTTTAACTCCAGTCGCATTAATATAAAGAAACAAGACACTGTAAAGAAATTATACCAGCTTAAAATGCAGCACAGCAACAGTTAAATCAAATTTAAAATATCACAGAATAATTACAGACTTTAAACTGTACTGAACACTTCATATGGTAGCTATGACATGCGTCATTTATGTGACCATATATTGCTGCCTAGTTTCAGTGACTGGCATTGCTGTGAGCCACAGCTCCCTACTGGCCCAGAGCAGTGATGTTGTACAATGCTCCCAGACCCTGCTGCTAGGGCGTATTCTGCTAAGTAAATAAGCTGTTGGTCTGAAGCCCAGAACCACCAAGAAAAGATTTGTTACATCTATAGCAGTTGCTGACCACAGCTGTTACCAAGATGCACCCTTTCAAGTCCACATCTGGCAAGAAAAACACTTTTGGAAGTCATTTTAGCCTTGTCAGGATTTAGGCTCTCCACAAAATGCTTTTGTTAGTTTCATCTTATTTGAAGAGGTCTACAAAGGTAGCAATAACATACATATATATCACTGATTGAGTAAGACAATAAATAAAGCTGCCACTTCAAAACAGAGACTGTACCTTTCCTCCACTACTTTTTAACTGCTTAAAAGTTTACAATCTGAGCAGCAGGGATGCCAACAAGTCATTACCAGAATGTCTACCACTTGCCTGTTATCACAGTTAGGCAGTCTGAGGCAAGGAAAAAAAATTCAATGGATCATTAAATGACACATGACTTGAATTCTGACATCCTTGACCCTATAACTATAGTCAATGGAATCAACACAGTTATTACAGTTATGTACAATTTGATCAGAGTTGTAATCTAATGGTCTTAAGTCCTTCATTCGTTTTCAGAAACCTTCTTTATCCTTTAAAAGGTTTCAGTAGAGCCAGATCCTATTTCATCAGGCATTGGACACAAAGCATGGAATTAATGCCTTACGGGATGCCAATCCATCACAGGACATCCTCACACACAAATACACATATACAGAAAACTATGGGCATTTTGCAGAGCTTACACTTCAACCTATTGCTAAGTCTTTGGCCTATGGAAGGAAAACAGACCCCCCCCCAGCAAAAATCCATGTGCAGAGAAGGAGACAAGCAGCCTCTGTACAGAAGCATCCCATCTGAGAACCAAACCAGAAAACCAAGTGCTGTGAGGTAGCAGTGCTAACCACTGTACAGCAGTCATACACTGTGGCAAAGCTACTTTTAAGTAAAGGTGGTAGGCCCAACAATGGCTTATCAGAAAGTATGGTGTAATGCAAATCAAACAAAACCTTCAGAGGTTGCTGGGTAATCAAGAGGTCAAACGAGGGAAAATGATGGCAAAGAAGGGGGAATGGATAGCTGCATAGCAACTAGCTGCCGTTCTTGTCTGGAATAAAAGGAGTATTAGTCTTCGTCTATTGGACTGTTCCTATGCTTCAGATTACCTGTCTCACAAACCACCAAGCATCCACATTATGTTAAGTTGTCTTCAGTCATTATGCCACTACCTTATAAGAATCATTCGGTCTGCCATTTGCTTAATATGCATAAATTCTCTGTCTTCTTTCTTTTTAGCTCTTTGCAACAGGACTGAGACATTCCAATATGAAATCTGTTGCAGTAAGAAATGCATTACCTGCTTAATGGGTAGGTGGGCTGATTTATAGTCCCTTTTCAGTTATGACCCATTTCAAGTATAAAGCATTAATGACGAGTAGAAGTAACACATAAATTATTAAGATATACCATAAAATAAATATATTACAAAAGTAACCAGTTCAGTCTTACCAATCTTGCTAAAGACTGCAGCATTCAGCTAGCTACAGAGGGTTTCTTTTTCTATAAACAAAGCATGAAAGGAAATCATAAAACAGTTTGCTATGAAATACAGTATTTGGAGTAGTCTCCTTTAAGAACCAGACATAAGGCTTTCTGTTCACTTTTAGTGTGAGGGAGTTGTCCAAGACAGTGGGCAAGGAAAGAATTCAAGGAAGCATTTAAAAAAAATAAATAAACAAGATCAGCTCTGTTTATTCCTAAAAGAAAACAATTTCAGGAAAATGTGTATCTTCTTTATGTTATTATCATTGGAACATTAGGGCCAGATAACAGTGCAGAATCAAAAGACTGCTGAGTACCAACATTTACTAATCTCATCGCTGATTCTATTCACAGTTGGGAAGTTGTCTTTGCCTCCCCTTCCCTTGGGGAGATGAAAATAAGTTAAATAACTGTCAGCTTATTGAGCATTTTATGCAGCTTACATGAAATATGTAGCTGTTTATCTTAGCATTTCATGGGCAATGGCCCTGAGTCAAGTGTCAGTAGGACCTGACTTCTTTTGCTTAGGTACTCCTCAATCTTACTCCTCTACAGAACAGTGATACTCTTCTACAGTCCAGTGTTAGGCTGCACCACACTTACCTCATAGCATATTTAGAAAGCCTCAGACCTGCCGAATGATCAGTGGGCAAAAATGCCCTGTGACTGCAAGTAAAGCAAAAGGAGACTGTTAAAAAAGGGAGACTCCCCATTCTATTGCTCTGCAATAACAAGACAGCCATATACCCATAGTACATATGCAGAAAAGCAGCAAAGTATGTGCTTTTTGCTTACATTTGTATGCAAATGAGTACAGACATTCATTATGTAAATGTGATTTTAAGGGACTGCTAACTGATCAATTTTGGCATTCACTTTCATATTAAAAGTATGGGTCACAGCTAATTACTTCAGCTACTTCTAGAGTTCATAGCTAACAAAATTCACCATTCCAGAAACTGTTGTGTCATCTGGTGTTGTAAATGAAGTATCACACTCCAATACTTACTATCTCATATTGGTACTTAAAAGGATAAAATTATACATATACAAAGAAAAAAATATATTAGTGTTTTATCTTATCTGGAACTTTCATGCCATCCTTATGTACCTCCACATCAGTTGAAACAGTACTGTTTTATAACATACAATACTTCAAGTGCTAACCTGGAGACATTCTGAACCAACTTTTTGTTTTTTTTTTCAGGAAAAGATTACTTTATCTATAATGCACTACATTATGATGTCACTTTTCTATCTGGCTTCAGAATGTCCTGTCCAGTTAAACACTTGAACTGCAGCACCAACTTAATCCAGAATTACATGAGTAACAACTGAAGCAACTGTTATTGAATTTTATAAATGACACACTTTTTTTCAGTTATAAGCTTCTTGATAGCAATTCATAATCCTTTCACAGTTGTACAAGTAATATTACCATTTTTGTTGTTTGTACCCCAAAATGGATAAAGGAAGTATCGCAAATGAATGGGTGTGTGTGTGTATATATATATATATATATATATATATATATATATATACACACACATATACATATACACACACACACACAAACAGTACAAATGATATACACTCCTACACAGTTTTGTATAAAGTTAGGATTTTATCTTTAAGAAGAAAAATAGTCACTTATTGAACTAAAAACAAATCATAAAGATGTCTGCCTGTCATCCAGGCGATAGCATGCAGACTGCTTTATTCAATTTTACCTATTACTTACATGACTTTTACCACTGTCACATAGCCAGTGCAGCATTTCTTGATCTAATACCATTACTCATTCTCTTCATCAGCACACAGCTAGTATAAGATTAGGGTATCAGAATATTACCACTTCTCTTCAATATATGACTCCCAAGTTTACAAAACAGAGTGCTGTCAGGCAGTGTAAAAGCTGTATGCAGTTTCAGGGGGTTAATGTACTTAATCTAAAAATCATAGCTGACAGCTTCTTGGAATTAAACAGTTGAAGATTATTCTCTCTTCTACCACTACAAGAAATCTTGCATATATTTTGTGTATTCGATCTCAAAGTTTGTACTTTGGAGATTTATTATTTTCCAAAACTCTTGCTTCATGAAAATACTTTGTTGAGTCTCTGTTCATAAGCACTGCCAACCCCACTGGAGTACTGGTATATAGCTTTGACTATCACCCAATTAACCCAAACTCAGGCAGTAGCTCATGCTCCTGCTGGAGCTGGCAGGCATGGTGGGGAATGATGAGACATTGCCTGCTCACCTCTTCCAGAGGTGCTGTGTACTCAAGTCCCAGTATTAACCCCAAGGCCAAGATAAAACAGCAGGTGCTGTGGTACGCAAGGATCCACAGATAGAAATGTCATCACATGAGTGGAGGTGTTTCCTTCATGGCACAATTGCACACCCACCTAGGTGACACTGCCCAGCTTGTCAGTGGGAGGCAGGGCGTAAAGTAAAAATCCTGTTAGCTAGAGTAAGATAGATCCTTGCTTTGTCTTATCCTTATTATGGTGCAGGGGGGCTCACTTGCCTTGCATCCTCTATATTTACTTCTCATTTGTTTACAGAGAAGGTGAACTGGTACATGACTGTTCTCAGCCACATCCAATGGCAGTTAACAGATAAAACTGACAGTGTTATTAAACGGGATTCTGTGTTCAGCAGCAGCACACCAAATAAAGTTCATATATGTCCTTCTCCTCAAAGCATCTGACCACTATATGAGTTTTAGATGATGCTACATCTACTGTAAGATCTGCTTCACAGTACAGTACACACCCATGTAGTCTAGACACACTTCCTAACAACATCTTACTTCCTCCTAACAACTGCTATTTCTGTAAATTTTTGTACATGTTACCAGGCCTATGCTGACTGTCACAATAAAAAAGAACCTCTGAATGTCAAGCACATCATTCTCATTTAACCTCATTGTCAACATGTGGCACAACACCTAACCCTCTACTACCAGAAAAATAACCTACTTCATAGTAATGCAGGTTACACCACTTCTTGCAATTATATTTTTGCTTTCTACTGAAGATTTCAACTTTATTTGAAGATCCATCTTCTTTTCCATTTATCTATATTTTTTGTCTTGCTTTACAGCTGCATCTGTCAGTTCACCTTATCATTTGTAATTGCGTACTGTCTTTAACCTATATCCTCCACAACATTCACAGTATCACTTTAGGTGATCTCTGAGGGTCACTCTCTGTGTCAAACTGAACACTATGGATTATTGCTTTAGGCCGTATTAATCAGTACATTTGTATCATCTTTTGTTTTACTGTGGGATAGTGATCTTCAGAATCAGTGTATTTAGTATACTGTCATTTTATGAAGTCAATGATAAGTTCCAGGTACATAAGTGCCTCTGTGTTTCACAAAAGCAACATTCTGTTTTTCCAGTAACAGTTCTTTGTCTCTTCCAGTCTGGATTAGGAATGGTTTTTAACACAAGTTCTCCAGTTTCAGTTTGTAAATATTTCCAAGTTCTATATAAATGTTCCAAGTCTGTAAATGTTTTCCTCGTGATTTCTAATGTTCAAATGGACCGACCAAGCCCCTCAAAAAAAATTCATCAAAGCTTCCACGAGGGCAAACAGATTTTCATTCAGTACAGTGGGTTTTATACAAACAACAACTGGCATGCATTGCAACCAAAAACATTTGTGTACTGACCTTTTTTTATCAGTGTCTAGTGAAAACTGTTCACTAGACACATGCAGTACATTGCTTAAATTTTCAGTGTTATTTTATTGTGTCCATTTCTGCCTTCCCAAGTTATCTGCTACTCCTTGGAATGTGCATGGTGCAGCTTTATTTCATTACTGAAGTTCTCTGACATGTTCCTTTTCAAATCATTATTATGGTCCCCTGTTTAGTGATAAAACAATTTCTGAAGCTGTCACTTATCCACAATCTCATACTGTTGTACACAATACTTCCAACACAGTGTAAACTATCAAGTGTGGGAAGGTCTCACACATCTTGTTTCCCTCCTGAAAATCTACTACTTCATTTTCATTTGGGCTTAGATGCCAATGGCAAGCCAACAGCAATCCTGAGCTTAAGCTTGGTTTCTCTGTACTCCAGAATGGAAAAACTGCTAGTATTTTACCAGGGCTGTTCACTCATCTCTGATGTTTGTCAGCTAAGGCAGGACCTAACTATTTTTGAAGCTTTAGCAAAACTTTGATCTTCTAATCTTGTCAAGTCTTCTGTGTCTTAAAAATATTTTCAGGCAGTCTTTCCTTGATGTATTTTTTTACAATACTGACGCAACAGTATTTTGAATCTGTAAGTTCAGGCTTGATAATTTTAAAATGTTCGATTCTGAATTAGGGCGTCTTCTGTGTAGCAACATGCGTGAATGGGTGTTCCTTCGTTGAAGGTTGTGCGTTAGGCCCAGCAAGCCAGTACGTAAAAATCTACTGCCAATCATTAGCGGACCGGAGTTCCGCTGTGGCGACCCCTAACCGGGAAAAGCCGAAAGACACAAACTGCTTTTGTCATTTTATGTCAAGTTCTGTACTTGTCCTCTTCATTGAAGTTTTGCTCACCAGTAAAGGAAAGTCAGCTGGAGCCAATGTCTTAGTGTGACACTTTATTTATCTAGTCTAGCTGGAAATAAAATTGTTTTTGTGGAATGCACAACTCTTTCGTCATGATTTTTAAAAGCTATGTCTCTCATAATGTGCACTTCAGTTCACTTCACTGATGGCTATCTAACCCTTTTTTTCAAAAAACAGTATGTACCTTTAAGCAAAGTCAATGTGTATAGATAATAAAGACAAATTTCTGAACTATGACAGAAAATTATTCATACAAGTGTACAATAGTACATTGGTAAACAATCAGCATTAGCATGTTCAGCTATTAATTTTACTTGGTCATTTTTGTATAGAAAGCCTTTGGCTTAGTAAAAAAAAAAGACTAAGCAATGACATGCTTAGATTTTCACCATATTTATGTGGATTTAAGCTAGGCAGCCATATAGACTTTTTGGTGATGCATTGTGGAGTTGACATTTTAATTCCTGCTGGGATTGCTATGTTTACTTCTTGCTTACTATGCTGCATTTGACTTCATCTGAATGTCTTCCATGCTGTGTGAACAGCCCCAGTGATTCACTTCATCTCTGACTTCACTGACTCAATGATCAGGTTTCTGCTGGCAAAGAAAGCCATTAATTTGTCCTTACCTTGTAACTTAGCAGTATACAACAGCCTGAGTGCTAGCACTACTTAAGTCTACATTACACTTGCACATACAATTGTATATTCAGACTCAGTAGTGTAGTCTGACATTAAAATGGAATTGTCACAAGTCAGTAGTTGAACATGTCTTGCAGTCGTGATATTTTCATTTTCAGAAGCACCAAGTCAAGAGATTTGAGCAATATCTTCATATCCAGATCTTTCCCACAGAGAGTGCTGCATTCTTTGTTCCAAATGAGAGCAACAGTACCACAGCAAATTTTTGCTTTTTCTTATCCAAGTCAGTAACCAGTCTCCCTGTCTCCACCATTTCCATTTAATTCTTCCAGCTTTCGTACTATCCTAGCTCCAGAAGAATCAGTAGCATTTTACAGCTAGCAATCATTGTTTTCTACCAGTATTAAGTTATTTATATATCCACACACAGTATGTAAGGTGATTGATGACAAACCAAATAGTCACTAATGTTAGCTTTGTGACTTAAAAATTATATTTATTGACAAAGTTCAAAACAGAAATGCAGTTCTTATCAAACAGCTCTGTCTGCAGTTTCTGCAGTAAATGTATTCACTGTTTAGGTAGTTTTTGTTTCACAGTACAGCAAACATTTATTCTTAAGATTTACAAACAGAACCCTGACAGAATAGCTGGCAAAATAAAACAGTACTTACACAGATCTCTAGACAGTAGAGTACCTCCATTCTCAATTCTAGAAACTGGAAACGGCAGAATAGCTTCATTGTCTAACCTAAGAAGCAATGAAATCTAGCTGACTTCTCCTGAGGGTGCGGTCCCCCTACAACATACTGATAACCTCCACACTGCCTTCCTTCTTCCCTCTGGTGTATGTAACTCCAACTAGAGTCTTCCCCAGATTCTCTTCAAAAACAAAGGTTAAAAATCTGCTGTGTACTTGGGCACTGTGCTTTAAATACTCTGAACTATGGCTGACCTCATTAAATGTAACATTCTTGTTTGTTTCTCAGATGATTTCCTTTAAAGTACCATCCAACACTATGCAGCATTATCCGTTTAAGTGTATGTCTGTGTGTCTATCTATCTATGTATCTATCTATCTATCTACATATCTCTCCATATGTCTATTATTTTTCAAAAGACTTCTGTACTGCAAAAGATGATGACCAATACACCACTCTTTGTGAAGGTACTTTCGAAAAGAAAAAGAAAAAAGTTGCATAGCACATCTATATAGTGGGATTCTGCCACTTTAAGAACTATATAAACTGTCAAATGAAATATAACAACTAAAGACAGTAGATAAATGTGGTGTAGAAATACACAGTTGCAACACAGTAAGTTCTAAAACAACAGAAAAAATGTATGACTGTATCACACTACAGACCTAACAAATGAAGATTTCTAAGGACTTCACAGTGTGATAGTAAAAGGCATACCATTCCTTTTATCTGTCATCATTTCTGTGTTCTATATCGGATTCCACTGTACTCTGCATTCTAGCAATCAATCGAACAGTATACATTTTGCTTCCTTTTTTTAGTAGACTGTGCCACATATTTGGTGGAGAAGTGTGAGCAACACAGTGATACCTTTGTTTTTAAAATATTCAGCGGTGATTTATAAGTAGAGTTCAGCACTGCTCTTCGCACCGTCTGTTACAGAACATGGGCTATGGACCTGACATATGCAACATTCAAGGATTGCACATCCTCATATAATGTCATCATGTGTTCCAGGCAGGAACGGTATATGAAACAATGAAGTCACAAAAAATGTAAACTATGACAATATTTCACTGAATGCCCACTTTGGATACAAGCATCTCAAACTTTACTAAAAAGGAGATAATGGTTTAGAAAAGCACTGCTTGTTTAATGTGCAGTTTGGCAAGAAAATGTGGCACTGGAGATGGATGTTCACTTGGAACAAAAATGGATACATGCAGTATTTCCAGATGCAGCTCTCTGCATCAAGCACAATTTCCCTTAAGAGCACAAAGAGAACATACTCAGTCCGAGGGCTGGTTTTCCCTTTCTCTCCAGATTCCTAATAAGACTCCCCACTGGCACAGCTATAGAGTTGAGTCCTCAGCAGAGTGTCCAAGAAAAAGTCCTCACCATTCTCTCTGTGAAACTAGTGTTTCGTGTCCCTGCTCGAAGCAGCTGACACACACTCTTTGAGATTTGATTTTCACACACACACACACACACACACACACACACACACACACACACACACACATGGAAAAGGCTGGCACAGATTTACAAGCTATGCCCCATTCTTCCCAAACTATAAGGTAGTTACACTGCCATCAGACACCCCAAAGCCAGTTTAAGACTCTTACAAGGGTGCCCAATTATACTGAGTGAAATGGAATATAAATATAAATTATAGTGTTTGGTCAATGTCGTAAGATTTTCAGGAGTGGCCACAGTGTTACCAAATAGTTATAAGTCCTCTCAAAGTTTAAAATATTCTCTAAAGGACCAGCCACGATGAAAATTTTAAATATATTTAATAATAAATAATAAAAGAACATAAAAATACTACATATATATATGTACAATAAACACCAGAGTTTCAATCACAAGAAATATTAAAATAGCACAGATGAATAGACTCACACAGATAGAGAAAATCAGTAATTAACTAATCTCACTATATTTTCCTGACTCATCTAAATAATTACTTTTCCCTGGTCACTTACTAGAGCAAGGCAAGATGAAGTAGGTGAGAGGTCCTTCTTTGTCAGGTTCCAGAACTAGAGTGCTCTGAGACTTTTCTCTCATCTTGTATTAAAACATCATTGTTGTCCAAGATTACAGAATGATATCACATACATCTGGTCATCTGACTTCTGGCTCCCATGCTACCTCCATTTCTAGAAACTGAACTAGAATTTAGCACATATGCGTTACCATACACAAAGAGAGCTTTGCTGAGATGTGTTACAGCATCTGGAAGCTATAAAACCATAAAACACCCCCACTCTTCCTACAGAAGCTAATAAAACCATACTTCTTACAGGCATTGCATCTCTGCCTACATTCAAAACTGTGAGAGAACATCTTTATGGCCTAGGCCCAGTAATTTAATTTCAGAATATGTTTCAAAGTTAGCTGCAGCTGGACTGCAATTAACATCTTCTCTTCCAGTACTCTCTGTTAACATATACATTTGATTCAATTACAGTACAGTCAGCACCCACTGCTGGCACATTTTTAACACAAGCAACTTTACAAATACATTTTTCAACACAAACATTTGTACAAATCAGTATGATGTACAAATTACATATAATTCTTCAGAAAATTCCAGCTAGCTGTACTGGCAGATGTTACACATCCACTGCTCTACTTCTCCTGGCATAGCTGGCAATACCTCACATCATCAAAGAAGCATTGTGAGTAACCATATCTTTCAACTGTCCAATTTTTTTTGCAGAATGTCCATATTTTTAACTTTTGGTCCATTCCTCATAAAATTTGATGTTTTCTGGCAAATCACTTACGACTGAAGTCACTAAATAATGAAATATGGTTGAGTTTCAGACTTCATATCCACCAGGAAATGCACAAATCCTGCTATTCTAACAACTTCAATGCACAAATCCAGCTATTCTAACAATTCCATCAGTTTACAAGACTAATATTTAATTACTTTAAGTTTTGTCCAGATTTCTTGTGAGAAGAGGTTGAGAGGTACGTGAGCAACTCCCCATTTAAACTTCCCTACTAGCTACCCTAATTTCTCTGGTTTGCCTTGCACAAAGCATACAGGCTACAAGTTAAATGTCAGCTTAGGACAGAAGCTGAAAAAATATGTTTGTTTTTAAGTTGATCATATGTGCAGCAAAAATCTTTTACTTTACTCTTTGTGTGTAATGCTATGCTATAATTTGAGGTAATCCCGGAATAGTACAGAGGGACAGCATTTAATGTGGATGTGGACTTGGGTTTTATCCAAGACTGATTCTTCCTAAAATGCACTTTGCATTTGTGTAGTATAATGCTGTTTTTCCCTTCTAGGTATACATAACATGTTTTGATTTTTTTGGTTAGTTTATTTTTATTTATATTTAAGTAAAGTAAACAGGATGCTCCAACTAGACAGAGTTCATTTTCCATGGATGCTGGAGCTGGGTGTGTCTGTGTGTGTGTGTGTGTGTGTGTGTGTGCAAAATTTCAAATTCAACACAACAATAAACAATGTATACAAACAGACAAACGAATAAATAAATTCAATAAACAGTTGCCAGTAGAAACTAAGAATAGTGAAATCACTATAGCACCGTCAGTTGAAGAACAATATGCAACACTAATGAAATGGGCTTATAAATTAAAAAATTTCACAAATTAGAATTATATACAATCTCCTCTGTGGAAACCTATATATCAACTTAAGAAAAAAAGAAGTAAGGTACACAGGGATGACAGTTCAAGGAAAAGAGCGAGAATTTAAGAGAAAGGAACATAGTGAAGGCAGGAGCAAGCAGATTAAGCAGAATAGATTACTTTAGAAACTAATTATATATTGTACATTACACTGTGCTTGTTCACTATAACGTATATACACCGTTTTTTTCTGTGTAATTGGTCTGAACTACTCTGTTATTGCATACATTTCTGTATTTTTGTTTGTGAAATGTTTTGCATTTCCCCTGGGCTGAGACTGAAACTGGTCAATATTTCTCAGTTCATTACACCAGTAAAGAAATATAAATAAATACATACAAAGTACATAAATAAATAAACAAACAAGTAAATAAAGAAGAATGTGACAGGGAGTGGCCCTAGAGATGTAGGTTTGATTATTTATTTATTGACATTTGTTTACTAGGAAAGTCCGACTCAGTGGTGCTCTTTTTCAGCAGTGGTCTGGAGACAAAAGCTCCATTATACTGACATAATTTGCACTGTTTCATCATTTACAGATGGAATTATTGCTCAAGAATGAAACTATTAGTCAAACATTCTTGACATCAGTTACAACATTTGCAAACAGTTTTGATAAAAAATAACAGATTACCAGGCCTATCTCCTGAAAAGCTGGCTGGAGGAAATTGGGAGAGAGTGATATCCTGTCAGCTCATTTATAATGCATGGGAGAGGATTCGGACTATTTCTGCAAATTTCACAATAAGTGACAACTGGGACAGTGCTCACCATTCACCATAAGACTAGAGATGCACCAGGCAATAGCTGTGTCGCTGCTGTGCATGTGTATATGAGGGGTTGGGTGTCTGTTAGTATAGTAAAAAAAATCAACTCTTCAATTGTAGTATGATGCTGACCAATGGCACTCCAGACTCAAACAATGGACCAAGTCCTGGGGAACAGTTTCCTTTTTTATACAGAAATCAAAAAAGAGGCACCAGGAGCAGTTGTGGAGCTGTACAGAGGGAGGAAAAAAATAAAAACTTTGTAAGCAATACTAGAGCTACATATGAGGGACCATTTGTAATGATGCATGCAATATTAGTTTATGTGCATTACTTTTTTTTGTGGTCATTATATTCATTTTTTACTACAAAGCATCATGAAAGAGGAGCCCGACATTTGGATGTGATTTTGTTTCTCATCCAGTGCTTCTTTCTTCTTTTCACAATTCTTCACAGTACAACATACTTTTGCACTTTTTAGCTCGAGTACTGCCCTACCACCGACAAAGGACTAAAGTGAGTTCAATCCATTTTTTTTTCTGAGTAGCTACTAAGACAGCTATCATCGGTGATGTTTCTAAATGAAGCATTTTGATTTGTTTTAATGCAGGTCCCCTAGACACTGCTATTGGACCCTATTTAAGTAATATTGCTATTTCTTCTGTTTTACTAAAGAGAACTTAACGAAAAATGAGTGAGTGGGGGGACCTACTACATAAAAGCAGTAACTGATCATAAAACTCTCTAGCACTTCATCTAACACAGAAGAAAGCTTGTCGTAAAAAAAAGAGAAAAAAATAGATTCAAGACAGTTCCAAGTTGTTATAAACATGCATTCAGAAAGGGAAAACAATTATCATTTTGGGGGGCTTTTTCAAAAAGAAATCTCTGCAAGAAAGCAAAATCACCTGTAAATACCTTTACAGTTTAAATTCTCTTACTTTAAACTAGTCTAATAACTTGGCAGAACTCGTACAAAACCTGTACTTGTTAACTATACCATTACCACCTTATCTTAAATTCTGTTTGGATTTTGCTTTTACAAATAAGAATAAAAATAGGACCTCATCAAAATGGTCAAAGTATTCATGCAATGCCATTTGATGGAACTGGAACTTGATTACTTTACAGAAAGCAACATATAAACACATAAATAACAAAAACTGATGGCAGACAACACGGTTTACCTACTCTGCCCATTATTGTCTCATACAGATGACATAGTAAAAGGTAGTAACTAGTTTATTACATCTGTCACACACTGCTACTTCTGTGAAATGGAATTGTGTCTGACTGGCTTCTTCAGGTACTAACTGTGTTATTACATTTTATAAAAGGAAGTGGTCAAAGGTATAATACAGTGGTCTTACTGTTAATACAGTAGACTGTATAAAGTCATTCTCTGTGCAGGAGGGAAACAGGCTAGTAGTAGTAGTAGCAGTAGAAGTATTAGTAATTTTATTAGTAGGAGTACTTGCCAGTAGTAGTACTGGTACTAGTACTAGCAAGAGAATTTGTATGTGTTATACTAGAAGCAGCAGCAATAATAGCACTACTAGTAGCAGATGAGAAGCAGTAGCCTAATAGTAGTACTAGGCGGAGGTGGAGAAGGATTAATCCTTCTTATTTTACTCTTCACTGTGATATCACAGACCAATGGCACTGATCAAAGATTCTGGAAAGTTAAATAGGTCTCACATTATAGCAACCCTTAGTACTTCCAGAAAGTTAATAATTAAAAAATTGAAATAAAATTTTAAATATGGATGATGTGTGCAATAGCTGCTGTTGTCTATGTCACAGGCTACTTCTCTTTTGTTTTTTTTTTGTTTTTTTGTGATAAGCACACATAAGAAAAAAGGAAAACTCCCAGATGATAGATTTCTAAGCTCTGCTGAAACATAGCCCAAAGAAGAAATCAACTGCTCACCCAATTCAAAAGTATCCTGCATCATGCAAGTATGTTATTACTACTATACTGCTAGCCTAAGCAATTTTCCTTACTTCCCAGTCAAGTAAAGTTTCTTCTGGAATTCAGAACACATAAATTCCAATGCCATGGATCAACTTATCCACACCCCCACCAGGGGCAGCAATATCCTAGACCTGGTTATTACCAACATGGGCAACCAGTGCTCCACACCAGAGGTCAATTCCTTGTTGGTCAGATCTGACCATAAGCTAATCACCCTAGACATCCACATCCCTCCCCCACCCCCCATTAGGGAAACCACAGTAAAAAATTTCTCCAAAGCCAACTTCACGCTTCTTAAGACAGAAGTGCAAACTTCACGACACCCATGCTGACGGACAATAGAGGTATGACTGCTGAATCCTACACAAATGCACTTTATAAGCACTTACATGAGTGCATGGATCGTGCAATCCCTAACAGAACCAAGACGCTATCCTCCAAAAAAAGGAAGCCAATCTGGTAGTCCCATGCCATAAACAAAGTCTACAACAGAAGAAAGAAACTGTTGCAAAAAAGAGTAAAATCCCATGATTGGAGAAACTCCCTGGTCAGCTTCAGTAAGAAGCTGATAGCCCTCATAAAATCCTCCAAAGCTAGTTATGAAAACAAAATCGCCACTGACTCTAAAGACAACCACAAAGCATTCTATAGCTATGTCAAGAATCTCAACGGCAACACTCAGATCTGCTCTGAGTTACAGCACAATGGCACTAAATATACAGAACCAACGGATATTGCCAACATCCTGGCAGATAGGTTCAGTGCTAACGTTACCCCTTTGTCATCCCCTAAAGGGCCCATCTCTATACCAGAAGAATGCAAAGTTCCTGTAATCACAGCTGCACAGGTAAAAAACACACTATCCAAAGCCAAGAACACAGCATCCATGGGACCTGACGACATCCCAGGCTGTGTTCTACAGGAACTACTGAATGAACTGGCACCCCACCTAAGTACCATGTTCAATCATAGCCTCACCTCAGGCTATGTGCCCACTGAATGGCGCACAGCGACAGTTATCCCACTCCACAAAGGGGGTGCCACCACAGACCCCGGAAACTACCGCCCCATTAGCCTAACGAGCCTGGTCTGCAAGGCTATGGCATCATGGAACTTATAAACAATGACATTGGTAATCTCCAAACTCAGGACCCCACCCAGTTCGGGTTTGTAAAAGGCAGATCATGTATCCTAAACCTGATAGACTTCTTTGAAGCAGTCACCAAAGCCGTAGATGAGGGTAAGGTGGTTCACACATCCTATCTAGATCTCGCCAAGGCTTTTGATACCATCCCCCACTCTGGAATTATAGATAAACTCACTAAACTAGGTATAAATCCCTATGTCACAAGATGGGTTGCCAACTGGCTCACTGACAGAACCAACACTGTGAAAGTAGCAGACTCCAAATCCGGCTTCAGACCAGTGACAAGTGGAGTACCACAGGGTTCAGTCCTGGGTCCTCTCCTGTTTGGAATCTACTTCTCTGAAGTACAGGCCAACACAGAAGGTCTATGGCTAACGAAGTTCGCAGATGACTGCAAACTAGGAGCCATAATCCAAACTCCAAAAGATGTGGACATCCTACAAAAGGGCCTTGCTGAGACAGATGCCTGGTGTCAAAGCCATGGCCTCAAGCTCAATGCCAAAAAGTGTATTGTCATTCCTTTTGGTAAAAACTCAGTACCCATGAACTACCACATAGCTGGTAGTCTACTTAACACCGAAAGTGTGATAAGAAACCTTGGGACACAGATAGACAGTAGTCTCTCCTTTGATAATCACATCACCACAGTAGTCAGGAAATCCTTCTATGTGGCACACCTCATCACAAAAGGTTTCTCATCCAGGAAAAAAGAGGTCATTGTTCCCCTCTACTCGTCACTCATTAGACCCATTATAGAGTACAATTCCCCTTTTGGTATGTACCTCACAAGACATCTACAACAACTGGAAAGGCCACAGAAATACCTCACAAAAGAGGATTACCGGCCTCAAAGAGATGCCCTATGCAGACCGTCTCAAAAAACTGCAACTTTACTCCATTGCATATCGCCTACTCAGAGGCGATCTCTGCCTAACACACAAAGCTATGTCAAACCCAGAGCTTTTAGACATGCTCCACTTAAAGAAATTCCAATCCCTACAAGCTGCACGCTCTAGGGACCTAAACCTCATCACCACAATAAACAGAACATGCTGGAGGGATAGATTCCTGTCCCAGAGACTTCCCATACTCTGGAACAAACTACCTATCTATATCAAACAAAGCTCCTCATTAGCACTCTTCAAGAAAAATCTTGATGATTGGATGGGAGATAGGAAATTCACCCCGGGGATCACTTCTGTGGCTCTGCTCGACAGTGGCACAGGAAAATAATTTTCTTGGGTGGCGAAAGCCAGGGTACCTTTGGCTAGGCTTATATAGGCCCTAGGGCCAATAGCCTAGTACCTACCTATGAACCTAGGAATAATATGCTGAAGAGTGATATTTGGCTCCTCCCTCAAGAACACAGTCGGCCGTGGCCATTAAACAACTACCAGGGAATGCTAAGTTCAGAGGTACAGCTGAAAATTAATGCAAGGAAAAAGACAAGTAAGACACCTTGCTTACATGTGAAAAATGTTGCACCTTTATGTTCTAATGTTACCTTGTACTTAATCAGGTAGCAAAACAGCATACATCAACACTACTGCAAGACAAAAGGTAATAAAGCCCTTTTCCTCAGCCTTCCTCCTTCCCCATATACAGTACAAAACATTTTTGCAATTCATATTTTGCTTTATTAAAATAAAAATGCCTTCTCTACAGCTCCCTAAGATCAGAATGTGCAGATAATAAACAGGATGTGTTTAATAAACCTATCATATAAGTGCTATAAATAAATGCTGACCGTGTAAAAGTTTATGCTAAAACACATTCCAAATATGTAGTAGCAGGATTCAGTAATAATTTCCAAATACCACAGTATAATATTTAATAACTTTTAGGCTATGCTCTTCCATCACTTAAGAACTATTTTTTTACATTATGAAATAGCTGGTGAGATCATACTTCAGAATTTTTAATAACAGGATGTGATGTTGTTTTGCTTACTGTTTCTAAATCATGATACCTTCTGCTTAACTAAGACAAGAACACTTCATTTTTCTGTCTCCAAACTTCTCAGCAGCTCATCCTAGATAATTGGAAAATAATAGGGTAAACCTTACAGAATAAGGAAAAAAGCAACGAGGTTTATGAATGAAAGGAAGGAGAAAAATAGCTTCATTAATGAAGATAAGTGCAACAGCCATGAACATTTCTAGACAAATCCTGACTGTGAATGAAAGCGTAAGACTTGTATACAGTAATACTGTAGCTAACACTAGATATGCGTACCCTTGACTCTAATAGTATCTGAAATCTGTCAGCAGACATGTTTTTTTCTAATCTGAAAGGGAAACGAAGAAATACAGGCAGGATAGAATTCTGCAGAAATGCTAAATCAAAGCTCTGTAGCAGTAAAGTAATAAATGGCAATTAAATTTCCATGTTACTTAATGCAAAAGAAATCTGCTTAAAATCCTCATGCTCACCCTTTTGCCCACAATCCTTTCACACACCCAGGATTTGTGGTACTTACTCATGGTTCAGTCTGTAAACATAGCCAAGTAGATGGAATGCAAAATAAATGTCTTATGCAGTACACAGCCACTGGAATTCTGATAACTGAAACAGTCCGTGAATTATACATAATTGAATTGAATATGTAACAGCAACAGCTAAATGGATTAATGTTAAAAAATGTAAATGGACAGCTCTCTTTCTGGTACTGCCTACTGTTTCCTTAAAATGTGGTCCTGTTGTTTTTTTTTTTTTTTTTTTTTGCCAGTTCACAGATATTCTGCTTCTACAGTACCTGATACTGTGTGTAGTACAGATACTGCCTGAAAGTGCTTCAGTTGAACATTTCAGCATGAGTTCTGTAACCTTACAGATCACGTTTTCAAAACTAGTCTTAAAGGTCCCATAATGTAATTTCAAGTATGGGCTCCATTGATGCCTGCAAGAAAGAGACTAAGGGCTGAATGCAGAGATGGCCATTGTCATTACCTAGTGCAGTTTGGTGCAAGCCAAGGTTTTTAATTCTATCCAGCTTGTTTATAATGGGGCTACATATGCATTTGAAGTAAATGCAAACAGTACTCTAGAATACACCGATGAATTGTAAGAGCTGTCTATTCCACCACACAAACTGAACGCTAATGCATCATCTACGATTAGAAATGTTAATGCAGTCTAATCAGGAGCAGTGATAGATGCTGGTAATTACAGTAACCTAAACCACATTCTCAGTCCTCTTTACTAACTATATTTTAATATTCTTTACATGAATGCATATCACATAATTTGGTACAATATTACATCAGCATTTATGTGTCTTTCTCCCTCCCCAAAAAACAGAAAGAAAAAGAAAAGAATAAAATATGTCTCTAGCAGTAATCTGATGCACTAAATCACATGTCTTTTCTTTCAATTATTTAGTGAGAAAGTTAGTACTAACATTATTAAGCAATACATTTCCAGGTATGTCTTGGGATGCACATAGTAATTGCAACAATAAATCACAGATCACATAAAGTAATCAATAACAGACTGTATAGTAAGTTTATTACTCCATTCATATGTCACTGGAGCTTTAAGAAAGAACTACAGCAGATCATAGAATACCGTTATTTTGCATTTGATTTCTGAAAACTGTACTCTTACAGTTTCCGAAACAGTAACCATGAGTTACCTATTGTTGGTAAGGATGGTAACTGTAAAGTCTGCCTTAAGTTACATACAGGTAATTTCACAAATTCACTGTGGTAATATCTTTTGCATAAGTTATGTTCACTGATATTATACAATGGTGATGTCCCAGTAATAGTATTATCTCAACTGACTGAACTATCCTTGGAGTCCGTAATGGAGATAATGACATTCTATATATAAACTGCATATGACATGTACTGGACTGGTAAGTCAGTTAAAACAAAGCAAACCATAAAACATGCTATGTGAGGAAGCTGTACTTAGCAAACAATGCTCAGACTAAAAAAAAAGGCATTACAGATGGCAGACTGCAGCCCCAAATTAGCTGACAGTGCACACTGTATTTTGGCCAACAGGAAGTGATTGGAAAAGGCCATGCAAAAAAGTTTAGGCCACCATGCAGGGCAGCCTACTACCTCATTTTTTGGCCACCAAGAGATGTGGCCTTGATTCGGCAAATCTCCTGTTGAAACGCAAGTATACATATCTCAGGATATTTTTGCGACTCAACTACTCATGAGAGAGGGGCTGACATCAGTACAGTCTTTCATCTAAAGAAATGTCTTCCTCTGGAATGTGTACTGTTACTAGGAAGATATAACAAATGGGTTTTGCTCACTGCCGCAAGCACACGGACATCCATACATTTACCTTGTTTGCACTGCCTATCTTGTAGTTTTCAGAACATCATTTGTGGTCCTTGAAATTTCAATAGAAACCCCAGATTTGTCTATTACAGAAAAACTGCCACAAATGTACAATTAATATGTACAATGATTCACTCCGGAATGAAGGGAATAAAGTGAGAAACATTATATTGTTTTTTGATGCCCAAGATTATAGTTGTTGTGACTTAAGTGCATTACCTGTTGCTCACTTGCAGAACGGGCAAGCTCTGAAGTGAATAATCATTAATACATAAGGATGAGTAGAAAATAAACATTCAGACAATGTAGTTTTTCCAAACCATTAGACAAAGCTCTTTATTACTAGGTCCTGAGATTTGTAAACAGAGATTAAAAATGATCAAGGAAGTGGTGCCTTCTCAAAATCTGGCTTCATCCTCACTGGTAAAATACTTTTATTAGGACTGGTCGAAACTTACTCTTTAAGAAAAGTTGACAGGCTATTATAAATTGTGCAATGTTACTAGTCAAGAAATGTGTAACTGAAAAAATTAAAATCAGAAGGATTTACTATCTCTAATGGCTGAACTTTCTACACTGGAACTGGCCCTCACAAGTAAAGAGGTTAATTGCAAGTTCCGAAGAAAAGGAATTGCTGGAACCTTATGGTTGAAAGGAACTTTGCCAAGTATTTATTAAACATACTCACCCTACATATCAAATTCATGTTCTCTTTTTTAAGGACTTAGACGTCTGCTTTCAATAACTAACTGTGTACAGTGAAGTCTCAGTTAACCGGCACTCAAAACAACCAGCACTCTTTCAAGCAACTGGCAAAAAAAAAAAAAAAAAAATCAAAGAAATACAGTACAATTTTCATGTGTTGCTCTTTCTGTTTTTCCACCTCAGAAACATACCTTACATTTTTAGAGTTTTAGAGTTTTAAAAAGGAAGATACAAATAAATTTCCTCTCTCCCCAACCTGAGAACAAGTCAAACCAAACAAATAGTATAGGATACAGTATTAGTCAGGCCTATTATTAATAGTAACTCTCAAGCAACCAGAAACTACAGTTATCCAGCATCTACCAATCCCCATGGGCACTGTATTTCTATTAACTGAAAAGAACTCATTGACCTTGCTAGTACTGAATGACAAAGATATCTGGTATTGGTTATAATCGAGACAATACTTGATTTTTTTCAGTGCTATCTTTTGTTCTTCTCTGTAATGTTCAACAGTGTTGATTGTTTATTTACAAGTGGTAATGTTCTTTCACTACTGGTAAATAAACTAGATTGTTATAACAAATAAACAGGCAAAAAAACACAGTATTTCCAAACCTGTAAAAGTACTATAAATGTACTTCTGTATATTAGTGTAACATTACATTCACTGACAATTAGACCATCAGCTTGGTAGTCAAAGATATGAGCCTTTTGCAGCGTATCACAGCAACACATGCACAGGAGTCTTTTACATACCTAATAAATATTTTAATTTTGCTTTATAAAATCTTTCAGTAAATAGCAAGAGATCCTCTAGCATCTTGCCACTGCAGGTAGGATTTTGTATCTTACTGGAAATTTTTAACATTTATTTACCAGGTGGAGCCCGTAAAAGAATAAATATGCCACTACCCTGTATGGAGCCTGGAGTTACTCATTTTCATAACTTACTACACAGGAATATAAGGAGGTTAAAATTACTTGTCCAAAGTTATCAACAATGCATAACTCCTGGTAGGCTTTAAACTTGTGAACTTGTGTTCAAAAAGAGATGAAATGCAAGTGTTGAGCAACACAGTATTTTCTTTTTTTAGTTCTGTAACAAAACCATATAAAATGCTGAAGCAGCCTTTAAGTGAGACTTATCAGTAAAATCAATAATAAATTAACTTTGTCTACTTTTGGTTTAATGGCTGTGCATAGACATCAACTATGAACATAAGCTAATGTTGAATACAATGAACTGATGTTTTATTATTCTTGCTGTCAGATTCTCTTGTTGTGAACAAGCTACAAATTTGGACTTGTTGAAGCCATATTATATTCCATTCCCAATGTAGTCTTTATTCTTAGATCTGCTATCTACCCATCACATTTATCTTATCAGGACAGCACATTTGGACTTACTGACTACCAGATACAGCTCAACTTACAGAACTCACTGTTAACAGTCCCTTGACAAACTTTGGGTTCAATTCATGGTTATGTTGCAGGACATAATCTTCAATGCAGTTTGTTTACTGATTCGGTGAGTACCAACTGGGAAGGCAATCCTGAACAATTATGCCTTCTGTTTCATGTGTGTCTGTGTGTACATATAATGAACATGAGGAGCAGGAATTCATAGTAAAAATGTAATCCAACCAAAACGAACCCTACAAATATAATGGTCGATCTTTTAATAATGGATAAAGGATTTGGGACTGAATGCTTAATGTATACACCATATAAGGACTGCACTGGAATGTTAATTTATTTTTACAAACTTCTTTACATTTTGTTTAATAATAAAAAGGAACTCTTAGATGCCATATCACATTGGCAGGCACATATAATACATAAAACAAAATACTGACTTATGTCTATGCAAATTAAAGGTACAGTAAGTAAACCATGGTAAGAAACTGAGCAATAATTTAATCCGTGGAAACATTTTATATAATATAATATAATATAACACAATATATTTATATACACATACATACACACATATACACACACAGACAGACAAAGAGATCTCAGTCTAGATATAGATATATACACACACCAAATAATATTCTGTAATACCTTCAGAAGCCAGAGCAGACTGAAAAAGCATGCTCTGTAGAGTCAGAATACCAGTTCAGAAGAATTTCTTTCATAAGAAAAGGTGAAGTCTCAACTGTAAAGCAACATGCAGGATTTTTTTCAAGAATGCCAACTATCCACAGACCTCCAGAAAGACTGTTAATGCTTCAGAGTTTAGTATGTCACATGAAAAACTCAGCTGTTACCATACTCACTTTTAATGATGTTAAGACAATCAGATGACTATGGATTCTATTCCGACACCCGCTGCTTTGACTCATTGGTCTGGCAGTTAGTACATAGGATTAAGGCTACAAATTGTTAAACTGCTTCCTATATTACAGGGTTTGATTCCTTCAGCCTCCATTTACCTAATGTATGATACTAAGCAAATCACGTAACCAGACAGTGTTTTGGGAACTGGGTTAGACACCTCAATAATTATCTGGACTGAGAAACAAGTAGCTACCTATGAAATTGTATGAGTGTTTGTACAGTCTATTTATTATGAGTTTTTAGTTTAAGTCTTGTGTAAAATCAGAATAATTTTTTGTTTCATAGTTGGGGCAGTGGCACTCTTCAAAATACCTCATGGAAAAATAATATGGTGCAAATTATTACTTTATTTCTACATTTAATTATTTACTTGACATAATGATATGGCCTAGGTCTATCATGCAGACTATGAGGATGCATATCTTGGATTAATATACTAAAAATGTTTGTTTAAATATTTAGTTTATTATGTACAGACTAACTATTATTCCCTGAGGCTTTCTTAAAGGGAAGAGGAACCATAACCTCTCATCTGCAACAATCACTCAAGGTAAGGCACCTACTATGTGCTTACTTAAATACGGCAACCAAATAAACTTACTATGCTTACCTATACACATGCTTACAAAATATAAAGTCAGAAAAGGTTGCTAGCTAAGATATGGAATTCTATCCTACCAGATTTTATACTAGGTTCCAATCCAGAAATTCTTTGAACAACTTTGCAAAAATATTTCTGCACATGCCGGATCTGCCTATGTAAATAAAACTATACCTAGTATTATAATTATTACATAACCACTGAAATGGTTTTATTCCTTAAAGTCCACTATGTGCTTCTTTTTTAATATTAATCTTTCTAAAATGTTTCCTTTCTTTCTTAGATTTTGCTTGTTTCCCTTGCACTGCAACATAACCTCAATCTAAGAAGTTACATATGGCTAACAATTTCCCAAGTTGCAGATTATCTATTGTGTACAGATACACTTTTACTTGCATCTCTTAAAAATTATATTTTGCATGAAGTACACTCTATATATCCTGTCTTGTAAACAAAGTGTCTGTATGCGGCACCAATCCAACAAAATGCAATAAGCCTGAAAAAAAAGTTTTATTAGAAACAACACAGACATTAAGTTCTTTCATCCCATCCTCTGACTTCTTCAGATAAAACAAATCTGCTCACACACTGTGCAAAGACACAATCCTTATACAGCCAGAATTGTATTCAGATGTTTGGACACTAAAGCGCAAGCATGTCACTATAATCTGGAATTTTCTTTAATATGAAGGAGGACTCTGGACAAGAAAACACGACCAAAGATTTCCCTGTCAGACCTCAGACAACCCCCCAAAAGTTTTATTAGAAACTAAACAGAGGTGAAGCTCTTTCATCCCATCATCCCATCGTGGAACTTCTTCAGATAAACCAAATCATCCCACACGTTGTGAAAAGGCACAATCCTTATACAGCTAGAGTTGTACTTAGATACTTAGACAGTACAGGGCAAGCATGTCACTATAATCTGGAGTTTACTTTAACATGAAGGAGGACTCTGGACAAGAAAATATGACTAAAAATGTCCTTGTCAGAGCTCGGACAACTCCAGCAAACACAAAGGAAATTCTTTCTATTTTGTACAGAGCTACTTTATAAGTAATTAACATAAAATGTCTACTTATCTGCTAACTAACTCATCCCCATTCCCTCCAAAGATAATGGTGTCCAGACTCAGTATCTTTGTTTGCTTACTACAGATTAATAGCTTTGCAAATATTTAGTTTTTTACTAACAACAGTTTTTTTTTCTAATGTATATCCTTTTCTTTTGGACACAAGCTTAGTTACTGTTGGTTAAGTGCAAAAATGATAAAGGTTAGCAAAGACTAAATATTTATTTTATCATTCACTCATTTTGCTGAAATGATCCTTCAGTTGAACACACCGTCTCTAAATGAAAGTCAGTAAAAGATGTGGGTTTGTGTATGTAAGTGTGAAAGACATAATGCATGCGAACAGAAATGATGGAAATAGATAAATTATTTTTCATTTTTTATTAGAGCAAAGCAAAAAAGCAAATTTCAGTTTAGTAAATAAGTAATTTGCACACAATTTGCTCTTTGTATCAGATGGCCAGCTACTTGTTATCATTAGAAGATTGCCATGTCTAATGGCAGTTAGACTTGGTGAACAGCATGAGGCGAGTGTTGCAGTTTTATCACTTTCTACCTTGTGTAATTTGGCAGTTACTGCATGTACACAGTTCAAGGGTGTGGGCCCCCTGCAGATTTTTTTGTGCGTTTTGTAGCCTTAGGTGTGTAGCTGTTTTGAGCAATGTCTTCCCAAGGTTTTACATTTTTGGGGTTGAACAATAACCATAAAAATCTACTGCCAATCATTAGCGGACCGGAGTTCCACTGTGGCAACCCCTAACAGGGAAAAGCCGAAAAGACAAACATAGCAAACTAAACACACACACACACACACACACACACACACACACACACACACACACAAGCTGAGACAGTAACTTATCTTTGTCACCTGTCATGAAAGAAGAATTCCTTTACATATCTTCAAATCCAGGATATAAGTTTACTAAAACTCCACTACAATTTTCTTTTAGTCATAAAATGCTGTTTATGTTAGACTATGTTGATCACCCAAACCAAAACATTTCTAAGATGAAACTATTAGTGGACAAAAAGTTCAATTTCCTGTAAAAGTTTAAAGCCACGTTTACCTACTTCTTATGAAAAATATAGAATGCCCTGCTATTTTTGAAGCAAAAATATAGTCAAATACTTTTCACCATCAATGACTGTCAATTTTTCAAACTACTTTGACGTGGACTTAAAAGCTTGTTGACTGTCTACAACTGCGTATATGGATGACTTGTACTACTAAAAAATAAGACTGGAGGAAGGGAGAATGCCACAGTTTGAACGCAAGAACATTTAACATTTTTTTAATTACTTCCTAAGGTGCTAATGGAACAAATTACAGAAGTAGAAACACTGCTGCAAAAACAAGACATCTCATTGCAGAATGCTTGCTTTCTTTTGAATAAAACATTTGAACATTTTATATATATATATATATATATATATATATATATATATATACACACACATATACATACACACACACATACATACACACACACACACACACACACAATTTTATATATATATATATATATATATATATATATATATATATATATATATAGGGCTACTTCAAATAAACAAAAGACCACTTATTCAAAGACATCACCAAGACGAGATCTCCAAAACCTCAGTTTAACAAATGGTCACATTGCAAAAGCTTTTCCCACGGTAAGTAACCAGGTGACCAACATAACAAAAACTACACCACACTATGTCCAATGTGGGGGCTGTACCTACTACACTCCTCTAACTAAAAATGCCAACTCCGTGATCACACTACAGTGGGCAAAAAGTTACATTTCCCCATGTTGGCCAATTTGTTACTTGCAGTGGGGAAAGTTTCAGCAATGTGATTGGTCATTAAATTGAGGTTTCAGAGATCTTGTCTAGGTGATGTCATCTTCGGATAAGTAGTTTATAGGTTCATAGGTAGGTACTAGGCTATCGGCCCAAGGGCCTACGCAAGCCTAGCCAACAAGGTTCCCTGGCTTACGCCACCCAAGAAAGTTATTTTCCTGTGCCACTGTCGAGCAGAGACATAGAAGTGATCCCTGGGGTGTATTTCCTATTTCCCATCCACTCATCAAGATTTTTCTTGAAGAGTGTTAATGAAGAACTTTGCTTGACATAGATGGGTAGCCTGTTCCAGAGTATGGGAAGTCTCTGGGATAGGAATCTATCCCTCCAGCATGTCCTGTTTATTGTGGTGACAAGGTTTAGGTCCCTAGAGCGTGTAGCTCAGAGGGATTGGGATTTCGTTAGGTGTAGCATGTCCAACAGCTCTGGGTTTGACATAGCTTTATATGTTAGGCAGAGATCATCTCCGAGTAGGCGATATGCTACGGAGTAAAGCTGGAGTTTTTTGAGGCGGTCAGTGTAGGGCATTTGTTTGAGTCCAGTAATCCTCTTTGTGAGGTACATCTGTGGCCTTTCCAGCTGCTGCAGATGTCTTGTGAGGTACATTCCAAAAGGGGCATTGTACTCTATAGTGGGTCTAATGAGTGTCGAGTAGAGGGGAACGATGACCTCTTTTTTTCCTGGATGAGAACCC
>NC_056749.1:326944341-326994341 GCF_019279795.1 Protopterus annectens | reverse complement strand
GCAACTGACATAACAAAGGGGAAGCATTAAACTTTGTTTTAGTGCCCATGTGCACACATGTGTACATGTTGAGGTGTATTTATTGTTGCTCATCCATGCATAATCCCTCATTTTCTTTTACATTAAACAGTTCAGGCTACACCCTCCCCAGTCCACACACACACACACACTTACACTCATCAAATACATGAGGTTGAAGATTATATAGGTACAGTCACTTGCTTTCAATTTTAAAATAATGTCTCTGGTCAGATAGGAAATGTAAAAAAATCCACTACAACATGGCACACACACATTTCAAAACCAGGAAGGCTTCCGGATGTTGGAAGACTTTGATTTCTTTAATATCTGCCACAATAAATAGAGTACCTTGAAAGATGGTATGATAATTGCAATTAATATTATGTGTATGTGTATATGCGCTGACCAAGTTAATTCTGCCTTTTTGTTCCCAAGCTCTAGTTAACTATCTTTGTCCCAGAGTATGAAACTGGCCGCAATATTCTCTTTTCTCTCTCTCTCTCTTGTAGCACAGGACAAAAAAGATTTCTTTGAAAATGCATGATACTAAACTCCTTTTTCGCAAGAAACATGAAACTGACTGCATTGGGCATCTTTGCCAAGGCAGTAGAATTTGTTTTAATGGGAGGTATGTCTCCTGAATTATTTTAAAACCTTTTAAAGAACTGAGAGTTTTGTTCTGAAGGGTAAGACCATGATATCACCAGTCGAGCCAGCTCACCTAAATCATCATTTTGTACTAGTAAAAAACAGAACTAAACTACAGCGCCACCAAATGGGTTAAAATAAGAAATAAAAAAATGACCTATCTGACATGTGATACATTTAAGTTGCACCGCATAGAAAGCTACATTTCAGAGCAAATTATAAACCATCTTAGAAACCATCTTATACTCTGAAAACTAACCTTATACAATTATTTCTAACTCTTAAAAAATAATGATTTATTTAAATTTCCATGGAATGTAATATACTCTCATAGCAGATTTACCCACAGCTAAATTCCAGAGACATTAAAGGGAAGAAATTAGGTAGTTTTCCAGGTCTCTATCACATGCGGGTTGTTCGCCAAGCAGTATGTCAATAATTTAAATTAGCAGACTTTCAGTAAGTGCATGTCTTAATATGCAAGTATTTGTTTACTTATCTAAAGAAAGTTGATGGGCCTCAGTTTCGGACTTTAAATGTGACGGGGGGGATGGGTAAATATACCCCATAAAGCAACTTTGTATAACAGCTATCAACATCATGCCAATATATTTGCTTTTACTGACATGCTCTTGAGGTGTATACAGTTAACCTCTTGTATGTTCCTGATCCTAAGTTACACCAAGTTGTACCCTACAATATCTGTATTTTTTGCTGAATGTAAAAATTAATACCTTACCACAATGGTCAGATACAGGTGTGAGATGAAAATGTTCCCATTAAAAAGGGACTCTCCATTCAGAAGAGTGGAACATAAAAATCAAGAAAACAGACAAAACTGGGCAGAACATTTTCAAAATTGCAAAAGCATAAAACACAAGATCCTGAAATAATGCTGAATGTCCATGTGAAAAGAAATAAAAAACATGGGACTCCCACTGTATCCACACACTTTTAGAAAGTACATGGTCTTACTCCAAGGCTGTACAACCACAGAGAATTTTTTACTACAAAATGTTTATTTTCAATTGATTCTGTTAAGTGCATGTCTGACATTTATTTAAACGTATACATTCTCTATTGGTTCAGGGTATGCATCTTAAAGCTTTTAGAGCTTTCAGATTTTTATGTTCATTCTTATACATGTTTCTGTCATTTATGCTTCATACTTCTGAATGGTAACCAAAACAAAAGAGCAGTTTCAGTATTCTCATTCTCAGTGCCCTGTTTCCTCAAATTAATACAAAAAAAAAATTTAGAAAACTTTAAGTAAACCTAAAAACATCTTTATTTATTGCTTCTGCAAATGTTGTCACCTTGTTTGCACCCCCATCCTCAATTCTCAAGTGGGTAACTTTCCCCTCAAGACTGCTACTGCAATCTTGCTTCTGGTCAGTTTGCTAAACTTTACTTAAATAATAGCTCTAAACACACACACACACACACACACATATATATATGTATGTATATATATATATATATATGTGTGTGTGTGTGTGTATGTATATACACATATATATGTTTGGGTAGGTGGAAGGCTTGCCCCCTGCAAAAAATACCTTTCAAGCTGTTCCATTACTTTGTACATAATGGGCAGCTTTTGAGATTTCAGCACTTGCAGCATCAAGGGTCATATCTTCATCTCTCATTGTAGAAGTGATGTTAAGATATGCAGATATTTTGTATAAGGCGGGGCAAACTAAAGGTAGACAGACGTCTAAAACTAATAGTTATACAATAATAATCAAAGACACATCTGCAGGACAGAAAAGCATACTGTATTTAACAAAACTAGTTAAATTTACAGCTCATTACTGTAATTCCAAGACTGTAAATGCAAGCATTGGGAATTATGGGAAAAAAGACCAAAAATACAGGAGAATAAGAGAATGTCAAACATTGCTGTTCTCCTTTAATTTTTTTATTTTTTTTCAGAGAAGGCTCTCCTCCTGACCTCCCAATGTGGGAGTCAAGCTCTATATAAAATATATATGAACTTCAGTATCACCATACCTCAGTAAAAAGTGAGTATTCTGAGTAATGAGAAATGGCAAGCAATCTCTGAATAGGTATATGTAATGTTGCCTTTTTGGTCATTTAGTTTCACTGTTCGGGAACTCTCACAAAGGAGTTTCAAAATATCAAATGGTTGCTTAAATTTATCTAGCTTTGCAACTGCAGTTAATTTATGGAAAATTATGTAAAACAAAAATAGGAGCATTCAAAGAATTACATGCTAAACTCGTCTTTTTTTGGCCGTGAAAAAGCATACACAGCAAGGTCTGTAAAACCTTTCATTATTTACCTGCCACCACTGCCATAAACTTAATAAGGCTCCAGGGCTGTATGCTTATCCTACAGGCAGAAGCTGAGAAAATTTCACAACTTTGGCTGACAAACTGAGAAAATACTGGAGGTTACTTCAGTTGAAGAAACTTTTTTTGTAAAAGTAGTTTGCTAGTCATTCTGTAGTCAAGCCAAAATAAGTCGATGTTTAAAAGATGGTAAAGAGCATAAACAAAAGAGGATCACTGTTATAAAACATATGTAATACTGCATCTTGTAACTCTTAAAGAAAGAAGCAATTCAGAGTGTTAATATTCTAAATTAATGAACAGAACAATCTAATACAAAATGATTGACAATAAGTGTTACACTCTGTAAGCACAGAGTATAAGTTGGGAACCTTTAACTAAAAAAAACTTGTTAGTATAACAACCCCATCAGGCCATTTTTGGGGAAAATCAAACTAAAAATCAGCAGTAGCCATTTAACATGCTGAACGGATAATGCTGCACAAAAGATGAAGGCATAATAAAACTAAACATTTATTTTCAGTTTATGACTAGAGTCGTTAGGTTCTTTACTGATTTTGCAAAAATATAACATTTAATAGAAAAAAAATCATAAAGTCAAATTGTCTGTTTGAATGACCAGTAGGATTAATACTATAAAAACTCAACCAATGTTGCTTCCAATAAGAGCAAAATATTTTCTGGAAATGAAGATGGAATCTTAGTATAAAAAGGATCAGAAATGTGAAATCAGACAACAGTCCAAGACTACAGCAGTAAACAACAAGGGAAACCTACTGTTTGTCAAACATCAGTTAAGAAACATTCAGAATATTATAACTTGGGATGCTTTAATCAATGTCTTGCATGTCTGCACCAACAATGTCACAGACTGGGTGCATTGGTAGAGTCGGAGAACAGAGATGGTGAGTTGTAAGTTTTTACTTACTTTCTCCTTAATATCTCCAAGTTTGTGCAAACACAAAGTAGATATACCTATATATAGTTGAAAGGTGTGGAATTTGCCCCATATTAAAAAAAAAAAAACCGCAGAAAAATGTATTTACTTGTTTTACAACTTCAGGAATGTTGCTGTTATGAGTTGCAACATCTAAAGTTTCAGATGTTTTAGGTTTGCTTACTCATGGGTTAATTTAATGGCACACACACACACACACACACACACACACACACACACACACACACACACACACACACACACACACACACACACACACACACACTTTTTCATAGTAAATCAATAAAACACACATTATATACCAGCACAAATCTGCACAAAATGTACTTCATGCACATGACTTTTGTGCTGTCTCTTTATGTTACTGTTTCTTTATTTCTTCAGCATTGTTTTTATTGATATTACTGTATGAACTGTTGGTCTCTGCTTAGTTTGCTATATTCTGTGGCTTTACGGTACAGATCACTGCTGAAAACGGCCCATTTCACTTAATATATATCCACATAATGGTCCTAAACAAAACAAATAGAACTTTATATCCATACTGTTGCAGACACTATTGCAATAAAAGTGTTCAGAAAAGCTGACAGTACAAATAGGACAAGATCAAGGGACAATCATTGTGACCAAAAGGATATTATTTTCTAAATGTGATGGATATTGTTTTTAGATGTATTATAATGATAAAAGTTCTCCTATGACAAACTCTGGTTTATGATCTTATTTGGAGAATGAATCTGAGGATGCCTTAGAATGTTAATGAAAAAAATCCAGGTCTTTCACTTCAAAATCTACAGATTTAAAATAGAAGTATTAGATAACAGAAACAATGCATAGCTTTTTCATCTGAATGTAATGAGTTTATATTTTAATTAGAGTTTCTATTTGATTATTTGTCACTTCTCTTTCATGCTTTAGAATAAACTTTTTTATTAATGACTTTTGACATTAACAAAAGCCAAGTGCTACCAGCCTTTTTACTAAGGCTCTTTTCACTCAATGCTTCTTTTCAAACTTTACTTTCTAGTGTCACACTAAGAGTTTATAACCAGGTGCTACCTTCTACCAGACTGATATAACTGGTGCAGCAGTTGGGTGCCAGTGAATGTCAATAATGTGCATAAATGTTAAAAAATGTATGTGTAGTCATAAACTGCTGAGAGAAGAATGAAATACATCTAATTTTATTTCCTAAAACACATTATAAACAGACAATGCAACAATGAACGTTTTCCCCTTTTAATAAAAACAACATTTTAACAGATGAGACATACCGTAGCCATGTTCTGTTCACATCTGCCTAGTAAGCCATATCTTTGTATATTGATCATCCATTGTTTCCTTCCCATCCTTGGGCATTAAATTCTGGGATGGAAAACAACTTGCTAATGAACTGCATTACTTGGAGACAACCAAGCTACTGAAGTGTGCCACTTGACTGTTTCCTTTTGAGGGTAAAAATATTGTTTTAATACTGACCATGGTTAGTCTCAATGAGATCATATAAGCAGGCATGCAACCACGTAACTTTTATTAAACACAGTGGATCAAGTAAACCAACAAACTATAAAGGAGTTATAACTTGCACACATGGTTGACTTTCAGAGTCTGTATGTTTACTTAGCTTGGGTTTGACAATACAGCACCCCACCACCACACACACACACACACACACACACACACACACACACACACACACACACACACAAGTAGATATACATATATATAGTTGAAAGGTGTGGAAGTAGATACCAAACAGGAGAGGCCCCAGGACTGAACCCTGTGGTACTCCACTTGTCACTGGTCTGAAGTCAGATTTGGAGTCTGCAACTTTTACAGTGTGGGTTCTGTCAGTGGGCCAGTTGGCAACCCATCTTGTGACGTAGGGATTTATACCTAGTTTAGTGAGTTTAGCTACAACTCCAGAATGGGGGATGGTGTTGAAAGCCTTAGCGAGGTCAAGATAGGCTGTGTGAACCACCTTACCGTCATCTACGGCTTTGGTGACTGCCTCAGAGAAGTTGATCAGGTTCAGAAGGCATGACCTGCCTTTCACAAACCCGAACTTGGTGGGGTCCAGAGTTTGGAGGTTACCAATATCTTCCTGTTTATGAGTTCCATGATGATACCATGGCCTTGCAGACCAGGCTTGTCAGGCTAATAGGGTGATAGTTCCCGGGATCAGTGGTGGCTCCCCCTTTGTGAAGTGGGATAACTGTTGCTGTGAGCCATTCAGTGGGCACAAAGCCTGATGTGAGACTATGATTGAACATGGTGCTTAGGTAGGGAGCCAGTTTGTTCTGAAGTTCGTGTAAAATACAGCCTGGGATATTGTCTGGTCCCATGGATGCTGTGTTTTTGGTTTTAGAGAGTGCAGCTTTTACCTGAATAGATGTGATTACACGGACTCTGCATTCTTCCTGTATAGATATGGGCCCTTTAGGGGGTGAGAGGGGGTTAAGTTAACACTGAAACTATCTGCCAGGATGTTGGCAATATCTGTTGTTTCTGTAATTTTCGTGCTGTTTTGCTGTAACTCAGAGCAGATCTGGGTGTTGCCATTGAGATTTTTGACATAGCTATACAATGCTTTGTGGTTGCCCTTAGAATCAGTGGTGATTTTGTTTTCATAGCTAGCTTTTGGGGGATCTTATAAGGGATCTCAGCTTCTTACTGAGGCTGACCAGGGAGCTCCTCCACTCATGGGATTTTATTCTATTTTGCAACAGTTTCTTCTTTCTGTTGTAGAGTTTGTTTATGCCAGGGGACCACCAAATTGGCTTCCTTTTTTTTGAGGATAGCGTCTTGGTTCTGTTTGGGATAGCATGATCCATGCACTCATGTCAGTGCTTATACAGTGCATTTGTGTAGGATTCAGCAGTCATAACTGTATTGTCCATCTGCATGGGTATCATGAAGTTCGCCACATCTGTCAACTCATAACATCCGAGTGACACCTCCAGGTGCCTCTGCAGTTAACTCCCACTGATGCCTCTAGGCGTCAAATATTGCTTGTTCATACTTGCATCAATAATTCCAAAAACATGCGTTGTAAAACATTTTAAATGATTTTGTCTTCAAGCTTACACAACAGCAAACTCAAATGCATTAATATTTGACCTCTGTCGAGTGCAGGTAAATAGATATTAACTGTTGTTTTTATGATATTAATTTATATAGCTACAATCTTCACATTTTTCTAAATATCTCAACAACCAAGTAACACAGACAGAACTTCTTTTTGCCTCTAAATGAAAGCTCTCAGCTAGATGAATAAAATGCTGCTGACAGTATGTGTTACTGTGTTTACTGTGACTTATAAAATTTGATTTAAGACCTAGAATCTAAAGAATACTACCACTACAAAAATAGTTTGTGCTGAAGAGTTTGCTATTTATACTTCTTTCGTAATCCCTATGATTACAGAGATATGAATATTTTTTTGAAATGTGCGGACATAATTTGATTCTATCAAAAGGCATAAGTTCCATCCATTGGAAGTTACAGTGCAAACTTCCTGTGCTTTATTGGAGTGAATGAGTTAAGAAGCATGAAGTTGGCTTTGGAGAAATTTTTTACAGTGGTTTCATTAATGGTGGGTGGGGGTGGGATGCGAATATCTAGGGTGATTAGCTTATGGTCGGATCTGACCAATGAGGAGCTGATTTCAGGTGTGGAACACCGATCACTCATGTTGGTAATGACTAAGTCTAGGATATTGTTGCCCTTGGTGGGGGTGTGGATAAGTTGATCCAGGGCATTGGAATTTATGAATTCCAGAAAGCACTGAGCGAAGGAGTTGGTACATGAGTAGTTTTCCCAGTTAATGGTGGGGTAGTTGAAATTGCCCATTATTAGGGTGTTTGGTTGAACCTGAATATTTTCCAGTATATCAAGAAAGGAGGAATGGGAATACTGGGGCATGGTGCGGGATCTGTAGCAAGCTACAAATTTGGATTGCAGTTTTGCCCAGAGTTAGTTGCACTTGGATAATCTCGGATGCATTACACTGTGCAACTAGCCTGAAGGTGTGGATATCCTTAATGAATATGGACACACCTCCGCCTTTGGTGTTCTGGTCCAGGTTAGATGGCCGAAAAGTGTGGTATGAGTTATAGCCTGGTAATGCAGGGGTGTTCTATAGAGCCTTGAACCAGGTCTCGGTCACTGCACAGATATTGATGTTCTCCATTTTAAGGAGTGCCTCGAGTGAGTGCATTTTGAGATTTAGACGTCTAGCATCGAGTAGCATTACCCTCAGTTTTTGCTTCCTTGTTCCTGTTACTGTGGTGAATTTGTCATTCGAACCTTGCCTAAAAAAGGCGCTATAGAGTCAGCAAGAGCCTTAGCCAGTATCCGAAATCCCAGGGGCGACAGGTGCAGGCCATCTCTGGTAAAGCATTGTGGTCTGTCGACCATGTCATCCCAGGCAGAGAGATACTGGATCCCCTTAGAATGACACCAAAAGCTTGGACAATTGTTGAAGTCAATCATTTTGTCCTTGTATTGCAGTACCACTGTGGTGGTGGTGCTGCGGTAGTGTTGTCGCCTCACAGTAAGACGTTGTCCTGTTTGATTCTCAGCTAGAGCGTCTTCTGTGTGGAGACATGCGTGAATGGGCGTACCTTCATTGAAGGTTGTGCGTCAGGGCTGGCAACTTGGCACTTAAAAATCTACTGCCAATCATTAGTGGACCGGAGTTCCTCTGTGGCAACCCCTAACTGGGAAAAGCCGAAAGACAACAACAACTGCGGTACCATTCTAGGCAATAGCAGGATGCTACTCAGGGCTAGGGTCATACCTGCCTGGGCTACAAGATCGGAGAGCTCTTCCATGTCTCTTTTCATGTAGTCCAGGGAGAGCGTCTCAGGTCATTCACACCAACATGGACAATGACAAGAGTCATATTTGTACTTGTTGTGGCGTGACCTGAGTGCGTGGGTTATGTGGTGGATCCTGGCACCTGACAGGCAACTGACAGTTACCTTCTCCTTGTTTAGCCTGTTGAGTGGGACATCAGTGTGCCTGAATATAGAGCCAACTATGACTAGTGCGTTGGATACCTTGGTTTGCCTTATGGGCTGTGGTTCAGTCTGAGTCTGTAGGCTATGTGTCATTTAGGTTGTGTTGGGGGTGGAGGTTGCTTGCATTTCTGTTTTGGAGGTCTCTGTTGCTTGTGCAGATTATTATTGAGAGCCTCTGCAAATGTTTTTTGTGTTTCTATGTGTGGATTTTGGTGGTGTAGGTTTAGTGGGACTATGTGATGAGTGTGGTGTGGTGCAAGTGTTTATCTTCTCCTTTTGACTGTCAAATGCAGTCTTGGTTGGAGAGACCTTTACCTCCGGTTTGGCTAGATAAGTGCATCTCTCACAGGTTGTGGTGCTGGGTGGTAGGAGGAGAGGGTTGTCTGTGTACATGAGGCAATTGCTACATTGCCTCAAGATGCCCAGATTCATCAGATAGACAGGAGAGAACCCTGGGAGCTGACCGTTGGACATGCCTGAATAAAAAACTACTTTCCTCTAGACAAGTGAGGAAGGCGAGTATAAGAGCTGTTTTTCTCTAAGCAAGTTTTCCTCTAGGTAAAGAAGAAGGTTGAGTGTTGTAGTAATTTGTAGCTTATTTAGTGCTAGCAACAAGTTCTGAACAAGCGATGAGCACAAATAAGCAAATTCAAGTGCTAAAACTAAGAATCTGTACCTGGATCTTGTGGTAGACAGGCTATCTAGTGCTTACCACTCCCACTGATAAGCTAGAATGCTTCTCTCCAACACAGAAAGGCTTGGGGGCTCAGAAGCTTACAAACAGTCCTGGATACAGCAAATCTGTATCTGGACTAGACTAGTTACAGGAAAGGTGGGAAACAAGTGCAAAGGCAGGCTTTTAAACCAGAAGGTTGAAAGAGATGGAAAAACTGCCCAAACGGCCAATAAACTACAACTTCTGGGTCAGAAACCACTCTTGTGGTAGATAAGCTACCTAGTGCTTACCACTCCTACTGATAAGCTAGAAGGCTTCCTTCCAACACAGAAAGGCTTTGGGGGCTCAGAAGCTTGCACAGACAGTCCTGGTTACAGCAAATCTTTATCTGGACTAAACTAGTTACAGGAAAGGCAGGAATTTTTTTTTTTTTTTTTTGCCATGCAATTGCTACGCTTGTGCAGTTGAGTATATTTTACTCTTCCTTGAAAATGCAACATTATATGTATGGTTTCATCTTCTTTCTAAAAGACACTTCTTTACTGCCGTTGGGTAACATGGGGCACAGTTACAGCATTCCATGTAAGGTTTCATCTTCTTTCTAAAAGACACAATTCTACTGCCAATGGTTAACATAGGAAGCCTGTGTAAACAGAGCAATTTATATTATGAGGTAATCTGTGACACCTATTATATTTAAGCCTTGCTCTTGCTCATTTCTAAGTAGCATCACATACTTTACAGCATTATGTGCTCTATACTGTACTTTTCTGTTTGTGTAATGTTGCACTTCATATCTGATGTGGCACTCAACTTTACATCAATTGCATCTTTCAAGGTTAGAAAACTGGATATAGAAGAATGGACTTCAATAACTGATATGTATTTGTATTCTTATGTATGTGCATTGCACACATGAGTGTGTGCATATGCAGTCCTTCTAAAATGGTAACCAGGTTATGCAGCTTCATAGTTTGACATAGTATGGCAAATGTACAGTGATAGTGTGTGGACTGCTGCGCAAAGAACCCTGCAGTACCTGTACAAATAACCACAAACACTTCTTGTCAACTGTCTAAATCTCATATTAGTGTCTAAGATAACCATTTTATGGCTGGTTCCTTCTCTGCAAAAAGTCTTTCGGCTTTTCCCGGTTAGGGGTCACCACAGCGGAACTCCGGTCCGCTAATGATTGGCAGTAGATTTTTACGTGTTGGCTTGCCGGGCCTAACGCACAACCTTCAATGAAGGAACGCCCATTCACGCATGTCGACACACAGAAGACGCTCTAACTGAGAATAGAACGTGTAACGTCTAACTGTAAGGCGACAACGCTACCGCAGCTGCAAAAAGTAAAAAAAAAAATCTCTCTCACAGACACACACAAAACTGCATGTTCATAAAAAAGGCAGCAAATGAGAACGGTTTATAGCTTATGCCAAAACACAAGTGCTTGGAGGAGACAGTTTTGTGCACTCTGTTCCAAAAATGATGTTCTCCAAATTTCCAGAAGAAAGGAGAATGACAAAAACTTTTTGTGAAAAAAAAAGTATTTGGCTTTTCTTTAATGAATACCTTTGAAATGACAATGTTAAGTAGTAGGGGATGTTTGTAGCTTGTTCATATATAAAACGTTAACTTCAACAAACTCCCACTTGTATGAGCACTTGCAAAGGAATATTCATTATTTGTTAAGATACATGAAGTGAATGTAGTCTGGCAACCTTTTTCTCCAATACCATGGTTTAAAAAGAGTATTGTTAGAAATAGCAGTTTATTTTACTTTTTTTAGAAAGGAATTAAACACCCACTCAAAGGATAAAAACAATGTATGCTCAGACTTGCTGCTGAAAACACTGCAAATAGTAGCACTTCTAACTCAGACAACATTAGGAGGGTTAATATGATCACTGCACATGTTGTGGTAAAATAATAGAAAAAAAAACTACATAAATGACACAGTCATGGGAGAAAAACATCAAGCTTAATTCACAATGTGCTATCTACATCTGCCTAGATGAGAAACTTCGTAACAGACCCATGTCCATTATGAACTTAGTCAAAGCCAGTCTGAGTCATAGTGACCCCTAGCTTAGGTTAAGAAGTGCTTGCATTATCAAGTGTGAGTTTTGTAATGGCTGTGTAAATGTTTAAATGTGTGGTACACTTACCAGATTTAGCAATCACCATAACACCTCTGTGGTTATTTAGCAGAGGAAGAACATCTACCCTTACTGGGCCTTGTCAAGAGATTATCACATGCATGTGAGAAATTGTAGGTAAACATATGCAAAATACCAAAGCAGTGCAGTATATATATATATATAGATATATATATATATATATATATATATATATATATACACACACACACACACACACACACACACACATGCATACACACTTGTGTTTTCACATGAGCTGCTTGTGTCGGCTCTTGTACTGGTGAAATGAAAATTATTACTTATGACTAGTATTACCATATACATAATTCACAATTATGTCACTAATAATATAAGAAACACAAAATGAACTGCAAATTATAACAATACGACTTCTACAATTCTTGAGAGTAAAATACTGAACCACACGGTAGGTACGTTTAATAACAGTCAGCAGAAAGAAGAGGAAAGAAAACAAAAATGTTTTCACAACACAACTTTCTATCCTCCTTATACAACAAATTGACAAATAAGATCACTGTAAAAGGGGAAAAATGTACAAACATATAACCTTTTAAAAGAACATATAACTTGGTGGCGCTAAAGAACCTAAAAATTAATTTCAAAAGCATACATGAGCGGACAGGTGATCCGCTGTGGCGACCCCTAACCAGAAAAAGCCGAAAGAAGAAGAAGAAGAAGAAGAAGGGACTTGAAGCTCCACAACTGTAGTTCATGGCAGTGTTCCTGTTTATATAACTCATGCTAATTTATCTGTTACTGCTGGTATGTTTACTGCTTGTTCCACATTTTCCAGTCTATATAGTTACACATTTTGATTTCTTATTGTTTACTGTTATTAATGAAACAGAACAATTTTTTCACCTACATTCATCTAAATGATTAGATGGTACAACTGTAGTCACAGGTAAAATGGTGCACATATAATCCAATATGCCCATTTATAAATTTGCTAAAACAAAGAAGTGTAAGTATATCAATTTGCTTATACTACAAACCTTACAAAAATGAGAGACAGACAAGCATTTCCAAGACTGCACTTTTGTCATGGCCAGCTCTGTGAAGTAAATTAATCTATATTTGCAGAAATTTAAAAATGTTACCTGTATCTTTTTTCTGCTTTTAATAATGTTTACTTGGTTACTTTTTGAACATCATTTTTTAAATTGAGTTCATATAGGTTCGTTAAAACAATGAAGCGAAGTATATCAATTTGCTTGTACTACAAACCCCAGGTTGGGAGGGTGGCCTAATGGTTAAGGTGTTTGCCTTACAAACACAAAGTGCAGGGTTTGAGTCCCACAAGGGATAATTGGCTAAGCTTAAAATGGCTCGCAAGGGCAGTTAGCTTAGTAAGAATCTATGAATAAAACAGAGACAAACATTTCCAACTCTGCTCTTTTGTAAATGCCAACTCTGTGAAGTAAATTAATCTACATTTGCAGAAAATTAAAACTGTTACCTATACATTTTTTCTGCCTTTAATAATGTTTACTTAGTTACTTTTGAACACCACTTTTTAGTTCGAGTTCATTTGTATGTTTTCCGATGGTCAGTGCACAGAACTTCTAAAAGTGGTGATCACTCTTATTTTAACAGTGCATTGATTTATTACTCAACAAGAAGCCATACAAGATTATTGTTACAATATATATATATATATATATATATATATATATATATATATATATATATATATATATATCTTGAGCCTGCCTTTTATATTGATTACCTCTTTGTGCACAATTAACAAAAAATATCCCACAAATGTAGCACACAACAGTTAAGCTGTTTTTGAATGTGCTTTATATTGCATATAGGAAAATGTTACCTCTACCCTATGACAAAACTGTAGATAAAGTCTAGATAAAGCACCTATATGCCACAGAGTATGCTATCAGAAAAAAAATAAAATAAAACAGTTGAAATGTGCACCATTGTACAGGTCACTCAGTATCATTTATGTGTTACAGACTTTATCTAATTGTACTGTTTTATAATAATTCATTGAAATCAACATTTTTGCAATTAAAAAAATTTAAAAAGTTAAAAAAATGTTATTTCAGAAATAAGTATCACTACCAGCACTTCCAAGCATTTCCGGGAAAATAAAAATGTACTCGTTTTGCAATGAACTATGGAACAAATAAGTTTATACACAGACATGTGAGCCAAGAACTATAGACACAGTGTTGCTACTGTATACAGTTTCTCTTTATAGTTTGTGGAACTGGCATAACACTTTATTACTAGATTGTCCATGTCATGATGTGTACAAGTCAGTTGTGCAGTAGCTGTCCCTTTTGAAGTGAATGTGAGAAATCAGAGTACAGAAAGGTGGCATTGCAGGACAGTACTTAGCCAGCACACTCCAAACGACAATGGAAGTCAGTCAGGTTTACTTATTAAGCACACTTTATTTTACTGGCGAAAAACAACAGAACGCTTGACAAGAGTCATCACTGTAGCACAGGAGTGTATCACAATGTCTTCTAGTTTTTTTGTGGAAAGCAGTACAGACCACTTAACATATCTGCTTAGTAACATAATAATTAATGCTACAAAAAAATTTTTTTACTTCTTGGGCCTCCATTTGTCTACTGCATGACGCTGAACATGGCACTTAACCAGTATGGATGAGATTTCCCACTCAATAAGCAATCATTTCACCATGTTTTACTACAGTTATTATCGTGTCAAAAGATAACAGTTATAGCTTGCTTATGGTGAAATAATTGGGTAACATACCCAGACTGTAATAAAGCCATACATCTGAAGCCACAAACAGAAAATGGGCTGATACAAATGTGTTACTCATGCCAAACATTCACCTTGGCTCTTTGTTCCTAGTATATAGGATAGATCTTGCTTTATTCTGTAACTAGTTATGTGCACACAATGACACCAATAATCGATTGATTACTAAGTGCAAGTAGTATGCTTGTACATATACAGATATGTACACGTATACAAGTTCATTTGCACAGAATCACATACTTGAATATTTACGTCACAATATAAATTTACTTAAATGCATACATTTGTTAACAAGGACAATCCAAATGGGTTGATATACTCCCCCCCCCCACACACACACACACACACACACACACTTTTATAAACAAAATGCTAAAGCATTACATTCTGAAAACATATCACTGAGTTACTGAACTCTCTTAAAAATACAAGCAATTTTACCACAAACCTATTTCTCCACAGGCAGACTTTTTTTTTTACTGATGGAGGTGTTGTTACTGAATGAGACTGAGAAATGTCCTTTTTTGAGAACCTCTCATTCTTCTTCTTTTACTTTGATTATTATGATACACTTTAATAGCTGATCCTGTTTCTGTACTGTGCGTTAGCATTTTTCAATGCTGAAAAGAGTTTTCTTTTAAGAAATGCAGTTAATCATTTCAACATAAAAAATCCCTCCTCCACTGGTGACTCTGAAACAAGCAAAATTTCAAACCTCAAAAATACCATCCCAGCACACGCAAACACGCCACTACTCTTCTCTGTCCCTGACTTTCGGTTGACCTCTGTGATTTTGGCTCAAAACTCTACTCTCTTCTTCACAATCACTCTTAAAACTAGCGACTTGGAGGAGTAAGTGTGGTGTACTTCATTTAATAAATGATAACAATAATTAAACAGTTATACTGACTTACAAACTTCTTTTAAATAAAAAATGCACGATAATTCACACAGCATTAATATAATAAAAAGTGTCCTGATCTTCCACTATTATTTCTGGATTTGTCAATGGATTCTGGTGGTTTATGATGTTGCGATCAATGACAAACACACTAAAATATAATATATTTATAAAAGAATTCTCAAAATTCAAAATTAGTTATACCGTAACGGTTTCCCAACAGTGCCCTGCTGTTTATAAAGTGCAGTTACAAACGCCAGACTGAGCAGCGTCTCATTTATTCAGTATCACTCATTTGCCCCTTTGCCTATTTTAAAATTGACCCCCACACACACACACACACTAAACCGTAGTGTCCGTAGACTTTCATTCACCCTTCCCTACCTAATCACTACTAGTAAAAAGGATAGTGAACTGAACAAAACTTGACGGCCGTGGTGGTCAATAGCCCTTGCCACCTGAAGCGCTGCGTGGGCACCATGCCCTGCGCAAAAATGCTTGTTAACCCCCCCCCCCCCCGGCGCCTGCTTTGCAATCAGAGACAGGCTTGGATTGTGAAGGCAACTACCGCAATAATCCATGCAATTTTTTGTATTACATCATTCATTCGCTTGGTATTATGATGAATGCGCACTTGGGACAAATGCAGACAATGCTATATAGGAGGCGTTTACATGATGGTTTCAATTTTGCAAAACAGCTACTTTTCATCTTTCGTTGTGTGCAACAAGTGATACACAAACAGAATAAAAGTGTAGTGTAAGTACGGGATTCCTTAGTTTATCTTTTCTTTATTCAGTATAAAATGCCCGCGTCTTTTTAACAGCCTTGCAGACCTTGTACAAAGAAAGCTACAATGGTCGCCTTCACCTTTAATGCGAGTGACCCTCTACAGTCACAAAATAGACTTTGAAACAAAAATGCTTCTTAAATATGCTGGTAATCTGAACTTTCCGTTACATTACATGATTTGATAAACCATTGCATTGTGCCAGTGTTCGGGGGGTGGAGGGAGGAGGGGATGACAGACTCCTAGGAGAACAGCAGTGAGGAAAAGAATGAGAAAGATAAATAAACATGATACAAATTTACAAGACAGGCATTCTGCAGCAGCTATCGAAAACAGATGACACCGAGCTTTATCAATGAGCCCTCTCTGCCTGCTACCATTCCTCAAGTTTTTGTTTCATGAGGAGACACGGCATACAAGTGGCCTTTATTTGTCTTGCTGACTTAATTAAGAAATTACTCTGGGTCATCACATCGCCTTCCTCCAAAGTCTGCGGATACAACTGCGCCCCCCGCCCACTACTAGCCTAAACAACTTCAGGTGAGGAAAAATGTAAAGACCCCCCCCCCCAGACTTGTCTGTCTGCTGGCAAAAAGACTATTTTGCGAGGTTACCACTCGGCAAACGATCCTTCCTCAAGTCCAATAATCCATGTGTAACCTTGATTACCAACAGTAACACACCTTTTTCAATTTGGAAAGCACGCAGTCTCGGAAGATACGCGGCACTGTAACACAATTAGCACACTGGCATCTTCACAGTACGTTGTTAAGCTCATTTACTTTGTTTGAATCTGTACTCAGCCAGGTTCGCGGCCTTTGGAGAGCAACGGTTATGCAATCATATGAAACTGAAGAAAAAAAGTCATACCGAATCCTAAACAAAAAATAAAACCTCACAAATTAAGTAAACCGAGATTGTGAAGGCAAACATGGAATGAAAGGCTTTGAAGAAGGGATGTACACCTAATGTTGAGCCCCTCCCTTATGTGCAACACTTGTCTTGCCTGAAACTGGGAATGTCACTCAGTTGCCATCTCCATCACATACCTCCAGGACTTTAAAACAACCCTAGGCACGAAGGCCCCTATTTTTGAGGTGGCTTTTCTTCACTCCTACATGCCAACCATCAGGCCCCTCGCAATCAGTCGATCCTTCCCTTCCCCTGTTGGGTGAGATCTGATCGCAAAATAGTTGCTGGTCCAACACTGGGCATACGTCGTTTGTTCATATTTGATAATCTTGGCTTCCAATGGTCAAAGCGGAAGAAGGATGCTTTAACACTTATCAGTCAGGGGCAAACAACAATCTTTATTTGGACACGAATGCAAAACACATTCCAAGCAGCATCCCTGTTTTGAACTACGAACGCAAAGTATAGATTAAGACAATGAAGTAAGATTTGTGTCGCCACTTTTTTGCATCATATATTCAAATACTGCCATTAATCTGCCTAGGAATCTGACAAAATATGGGATTATTCATTTGCATTCATTTTCTGTGACGGGACAGGCATACAAATACCCCGACCTTGGTTAGTATCCTTCTTTGCTATCAAATACAATTTTTATAACGCTAATTAAACAAGCGATAGTCGATACTTAAAATATGATATTAATCTGTACAGCTGAGAAAATCTGTTATAGATAGTTACTAAATATGTAGATGTTTAGGAAGAGGCAAGACGATTTGCCAAAGTTCTTTTTAAACTTAATTTAGGGGATGACACTTCTCTTAGTCCTTTGTTGTCTACAAGGAATTTTGACAGTCTGAAAGATAGACAGAAATCCCTATGATGTAACAATGGCAGTCAATCCGTGGTAGCAGTAAACTACGTTTCGCTTTATGCAACCTGAATTTCCATCCGTGGGAAAGACTGCAGCTAGAGCAAATTTTACCGATCCCTCGGCAAGTATCCCTATATTTATATCTGCCCCGAGAACCTCACGGAACAAGCTGCAGTGACCCCCCCCCCCCCCCAAGAAACGCACAGCTATGTTAATTAGACAATATCTACATGTTGTACACACATCATGCTTTTATGTTCATCACACCTAAAATCCATTCATAGGAGAAGACTCACTGTCAACTCGGACAGTAGTTTATTTTTTCCATCTTCTCAAAAACATAAACAAGCCACAGGGGTTGTGTTTCTGCATCAGAATAGCAGTGGATGGAATGGGATCACAGTGATCATGTATTTCATGGTATTTACAAAGCAGACTTCAGAAATGTAGTTTATTACAACGCAAGCTTTATAACCCTTAAAGGATTCTTAGCATTCGTTTTGTGTGCCCACTAGTTGTATTTATCGCTTACAACGGGGGATTTTTACATGCGTGGGATGGGCCCGTTGAATAGGGAAGATTAGAGTACCGTGTCATATACACCGGTCTGTTGCACGGGACAGTCCAACAACTTTTACAGAAAGCAATTACACATGCAGAACAAGAACTACTACGAGTAACAGTAACACCCATTAATTCCTGGTAAGGGGCATCAAGCATCAAGTAAGGGGTAAGCATCAAGCTGAAAAATGCTCAATCAACTGGAATCGTAACAATCATATATTTGGTTACATACGTTTTAAATATTGCTTACCTTTGATTGAAGGAATTCCAAGACACAGCTTCTAATGTTTTAGCTAAAGGCATCAGTGTTCTACACATGGCAAACAAAAGTCCCCAGTAATACTTCCAAATGTTTCGCATCTTGGAAAACTCTGTTCTTCACCGTTAAGAGACAATCAATAATATTTGTGTGTCTAATTACGACCTCTATTCCTCTGCATTAAATATAAATAACGCAGCATCACTTGACTTCCTTTTAACTTTTTCGGCAGTTGCACAATGTTACTAGAAAACTTTAAAGAAGATTTGTCCTGGCGGAAAATGCAGACCCATCGAACTTAACAAAATCCACACCACAACGCGTAGGTCACGGAAATCTGCAAATTCTTGGACATATCACTAACTTCCAAATGTAGCCTCTACATTGGAAATGAACATCCTAATATCTATCCACTGGAAACGAAATAATCCCACGTGAGTCACAGAAGCATAGGCGTGATTTCTACAATTACGGTTATCCTGGTTCTTAACGGGCCTTCTACTTGCTATTCACTTTTATCACCATCCAAAAACACTAATGCATATATACAAACTGAAAAAGCAAAATCAGGAATCCACCAGAAAACAACGTGAAGAAAACAAAAATAAATATGACAAATGTAGATAAAAACAGTGATAGCTTGGCAGTACGTTTCCAGTTAGGCAGGTCGTTAGTCACAGGCTGCTTCACTTTCCAGACAACTTTGGAATGCTGTCTCGATCCCTCACTAAGCAGAATGGGTCATCTGTCAATTTACCAATTTTGCAACTCTGAAGAGCTATCAACGCCTCACACTAGGTAACGTATAAGACAAATTCCACCACTGTTTGCAATTGTAAAACACACTTTAGTAGCAGCCCTTCCCTCTCCGCTAGAAAAGGACAGTCAAGGTAAATTATATCCAGTATAATCTATGCCAGGCTGGATATTTTCGATTACTTTCAGTTAGCCGTTGTGCTGCTAGAGTAAAGCCAAAGTTCTGAAATGGTACCCGTACTATTCAAATCCACCCCGACTTTGCCTTACTTCCACCGCCCACTGCAAGAGATGCTGTTTTGATGCAAAGCATTCCCTGAGTCTCTTCTCCACCACCGCTTTTCCACGAACGAAGCCTAGCACGCCGTGCAATAGGGCTTAAAATACTTCAGGATTTGCGCTGGCAACGAGTAGTCAGATCTGCCAAGTCCACGAAGTTCGTAGTCAGAGAAATACGGTGCAAGCTGTGCAGGGTTGATTTCTTTTACTAGCTGACCAACCCTCCTACTGACTGTGCTTCTTAGACTATGCACAAATAATCCAGATCACTGTTCTTGTAAACAGCCTCCCGTTTAAACGTAAGCTTGCTTTATCTGGGTGGCGTTAAGACGGTTTACAGTCAGCACCAGTATTCACAGCAGCACTGCACACAAAGATCAGCTTTTTCTTTCAGCAACTGTCCAGCCGGGCCTGTCTCCTCCCAGCGCCCCGCTGTAATGGGATTCCTGGGCAGGCCTTGCGCACGGAGACAGCCCTCCAGCCAATGGTACACGTCAGCCATCAACAGTCTTCTCCAATCTTTCCCGCCTGCCTGTATGTGCTCAGTCCTCGTCTTCTCTGTCTATGAGGTAGTGCTGAGGAACAGAGCCGAATGATGCATGTAACTCGACACTCACGTCGAAGTTGAGCCATCACCTTCTGCAAACCGCAGCCCCGGGCACAGTCACGAAAGGCGTCTCTCACAAAAAGCTAGGCAATTCTTCACTTTTTTGGGGGTGGTGGTGGGGAGGTGATTTTCCCCTAATTAACCTATTTTGCAGTCTTTGCCAAAGACTCTTTGGGGAGAGAAATGGTGGATACCCGTATATTTTGCCCTAATACTTCTGTTTCCGGCTAACACATTATTTTGAACAGATACTGGATATGGTGTGTCGAAACTTCTCAAAAACAGTACTAAAAGGGGGTGGCGGGGTTGCTTAACGGCCGAATACAGAGCTCCTAGCGCATGAAGTTTCGGTAGAGGACGCACGCAGTCCGCGTAATCCTACCGACTTCATAAAACAGTTAATGTTGCTTTATTTCATCGTCAGTTTTCTACATTATTTGGACGATGTGTTAGGATTTTGCAACGCCATAACTAAGGTTAAGTAAGATTTATGTACCACATTCTTACCATTTTTAATTTTTTATTGTTACTGTTGCTTAAATTTGTGTCATGGTAATGAAAATAAATGCGCCAATATGTTGGACGCGGCAGTGTTATAAGTGGAATGTGGTACAAAAACTATCAAAAAGTCAGAAATGCAGTGCGTGAGGTGCGCTATAAGGAGCAGTGCTTCACGGCTTCTCCGTTCAAGGAAGTAACTGGTAGGGGTACCTGGAACCCCTCCAAGGTGAATTGCAACGTTCATTTTCAAATTCAATTAATCACCAATGCTTAGTTTCTCCATTGTGTATTGTAATCTGTGGATGTTGATGAACTTAATACACATTTATTGCTATGTGTTGTAGTTTCAGTAATGCATGGAGTGCACTTGAATGACTCGGAGCCCCTTCCCCCATATCCATATATACATAGCTTTCTGTTTTTATTTTCCAGTTATCTTGGTGTATGTCGACAGTCACTTGAGGCATGCAGTAAACACACATTGCTGCAGTAGCATATACAGGATGTTGTGAAGCAGTGCAAGTCGTGTTCAGTACACAACTCTTGTGTTACTGGCCTCACAGCAAGAGGTTCTCCGGTTCGATCCTCGGCTGGGGTGCCTTATATGCGGAGTCTGCATGTTCCCCCTGTGGTCGCGTGGGTTTCCTCCGGGTGGTCCGTTTTCCTCCCACATCCCAATGACATACTGTAGGCGGATTGGACACTCTAAAATTGGCCCTAGGTGTGAGTGCATGCGTGTGTGTGCCTTCTGTGGAAGGTTGAGTGCTGGGCTGGCAACTCGACACCGTAAAACTCCACTGCCAGTCATGAGCGGTCAGGTGATCCACTGTGGCGACGCCTAACCGGGAAGAGCCGAAAGAAGAAGAAGAAGACATAACTATTGTGTTACTACGCTACGCTTACAAAATGGTAGATTTGCTTGGATTTCTGTTTCTAAGATTGCTTTCTCTCTCTTTCGGTCACAGATAGAAACACACTCATTACAATTAACAATAAAGACGTTGTTTTGGGAAAATAAATCATAAATGCATAGTGGCAAAGTTAACAATGAATAGAGTGATATTGGGAGATAATGCCTTGGACTGGAGACCACAACGAAGAAGGAGGTGGAATCAAATACAAAGTTCAACTACCAGAGACCATGCATGATTTCAGGAGATCTAGTCTGGCATGACTACAAATCAGTACCAGGTTACCACATGTTGTTCTTTGCCTAAGAGCATCTACATGTTTCAGCCACCTTGACAAAACTGACCTTTATTGTCTTCACTGTCTTAGGTCAGTGAATATTATGCACTAAGCTAAAGCCTGACCACCTCTAGTTAAATACAAAGAATTAAATCATAGAAAAGATCAAAAGAACCGAAGAGACATCTGTACAATGTGTCAGAGCAGCATGATAAAAGTGCTTGAATGAATGTTCTAAATGGATTCAAAGAAGGCTGAAAAGCAGAAATGTCACACAGAAGGTTTAGGGCTGAGAGGAAATGGACAAGCTAGAGTGCTGTCTATGAGTATGATTATAGGAATAATAGCTTCTAAGGCTTGAGGCTGAACCACTGAAGGCATTCATTATTTAAGTAATATGCTGCAGATGTGTGGGCTTTACTGGAATGTAGCATTGCAGAAATGGAAAAAAATGTCAATATTGCCCTGCACTCTGGAGAGACAGTAATTATGCACTGGTGTATTTTGTGTGTGTTTGTGTGTGTGTGTGTGTGTGTGTATTTTCAGGTGCTGTAGGCATTTTCGATGTTTAATGTTATGCTGCAGAAAGGCTCTGTAGAAATATAATTTTTTGACAATATTGTCAACGCAGCAAAATTATTTGTCCTGGAACAAGGTCTGCAAACTGTTGTGTTTTGTTTGCTGACGTGGGACTTGATATTAACCCAGAAATGTTTAAAGTAAGCCTTACATTTGACATACCACAATCTGACTGTCTGGAATCAGTAATTAATTTTTACACTCAAAATACAATATACAATCCTCATTTTCGGATGTAGGCCATTCTAACTGCTTTGTACTGAATGCAAGTTTGCATTGTATTGGACTGAACACATGTTTTTATTAAAACAATCTCAGAACCACATAAGTAGATCAGTGGAGAATTAGCATGTCACTTTTTTCACATTTACACTTGGACATATAGTAATTACAGGGAAGATATAATTAGTAGGAAATATTTCATACCAATCATAGTTGCATTAGCACTAAGTAATTAATGAGTTAGTCTAAATCCATTATTTATTTATTTTGTTTATTTCTCATGGTTCTCTGCATTTCCCGAACTTCCTTTTTCATTCCTGTTTTCCTTCCATAAAACAATACTTCTTTGCCATATTAGTCACAGGCTTGAGAAAGATGCTAACTATGAAATATAGCCACTGTCAGCTTGTACATGATGAATTAATATCTACTTACTTTTCTCTTGGACAGTCCAAAAAAAAAACTGTTTACACCAGTTCATTTATGTAATGCATTATTAAGTGTCCATGTGGTTCAAATTTCTCACATTCTCCTGGTATGTTACGATCGCACTAATTTTCAAGTGTCACAATAGCAAATTATAGCTCACTGTCTATATTAGTCATCTAAAAGTGGATTATAGCTTATTATCTACTTTTTATTTTTGTAGTAAACATTAGCATTTAATGGTTGACTCTCATAAGCACTAACTGAAACTCTTGTGGTTAGAGTGCATTCTTTGAAACTGGCAGAAAACACAACTCAAACCATCAAATGATAAGTTTTTTTCTGACTAGATTAATAACTTTTAACATTATTTTACTTATCTTAGTTGATAAGTTATATAGTAACACAATTTGGTTGACAATGCCTGTCTATGCATGGGATTTGGCACCTTGTTGAAACAAAAAAACATTTCAACTTTGTTTTGATTTTGTTTCATCATTTTCACATAATATATTTTAGTATTTGTCAGCTCTAATCTGCTTTGACTTGCACACTGAAAATAAATGGCTGTAAATAATAATTCATAAGATGTTTTCTATATTACTTTGTATCCCATGGCTGTTCACTTCTAGAGACAGTCAGTTCTCTGATACAAAACAAAGGCTAGTTTAAATCCCAATAAATGTGTCATGAAAATCTCAGACAAAATATACATTTGGAGAATTTGATATATTATTTATACATTAGAAATCTTGCAGTGCTGATCAATTATTAGCATACAAATTATAATATGAATCACAATTAAAATTGGCATCTCTACTCAGTAGCATTCTTGTTAAAACAATATCTTCAAAGATGTAAATGGTTAAACTTGAATTATACTTTTGGTTTATACACAAGAGCATGTTTTCCCTTTGAATGATGTTTAGGGAAATATTTAAACAGATATTCTTTTTTATGTTCTTTAACTGATGGTATGTTTTCTTGCTGTTTTATAAGTTATCGTGTTTGTTTATAGAGTGCCTGTTCTTCATATTATTTAATAGGTAAGCATGGAAAATATTACTCCTGCTATTGTTTCCAAACATTTCCACAATCAGTCTCATTTTCTTTCTTAAATATGGTCCAGAGGTGAACTGGTCCAAAGGAAACTAACTATCTGGGGTAAACAACAATCAATCAGGCTTCAAGTAAGAAGTAATTCATACACTGTTTGTGTGGTTCTGACAAAATGATAAGGTCATATATATTATGATCAGTTTGATAGCTCCAAATGAATGGCTGATATCTGGTCTTACAAACATTTTTGAAACTCACTGAATGGTCCACTTAAAGTAACATGCGCTACTGTTTTTATTTATAACCATGTGCACACGTCTTCTGTGCCCCATGTTTGTAATTTTGCTGAAAATCTTCAGCTGTCTAGCATACATGGCCATGAGTTTCCAGTTCCACTATATATATATATATATATATATATATATGTGTGTGTATATATATATATATGTATATATGTGTGTATATATATATATATATATATATATATATATATATATGTATATATGTGTGTGTGTATATATATATATATATATATATATATATATATATATATATGTGTATATATATATATATATATATATATATATATATGTATATATGTGTGTATATATATATATATATATATATATATGTATATATGTATATATATATATATATATATATATATATGTGTATATATATATATATATATATATATATATATGTATATATATATGTATATATATATATATATATATATATATATATATATATATATATATATGTATATATGTGTATATATATATATATATATATATATATATATATGTATATATATATATATATATATATATATATATATATAGATGTATGTGTGTATATATATATATATATATATATATATATATATATTTAAATGTATGGAACACCAACATTTTTTTATAATGGGGTCCTAAATATTGTCCCCAGTTGCTAATAGTTACATGTTTATTAAAACATTAGGATACTGCAGTGTGTCTATAAGTTAGTTTCTGCTGTCTTCTCAGTTTTATACTATTAACAGTGTAGTAAAGGTCAACATTAAAGTTAAAAGTCTGGTGGTTTTGATATTTAACTTTTATTTTACCTATAGACGGAGCAGGACAATGTGAGCTAAGATATTTGTTTTCTGTATTTGTTAAACTCAGAAATTAAAGGCTTTGTACACTGCAAAAGTGGTACATTTATTTTGGGTACTTTCACTTGAGATGCTGGATTTTACTTATGCCTAGTGTAGCTCACACTTTAAACATTTGTGCAGTGAAGAATCATAGCAGAGTAGAAAGAATACAGGTATCATCCACTCAGATTTGTATGACAACATTCCTTTTTGTTATTACGGAAACTGTACGTTAAAAATATATTCTTACTTGAATTTGAATAATTCTGAATATTTTTTCTGTTGTGCTAATGGAGTCTGATTACCAAATAATAGTAATAAGTTTGAAAAAAAAGAAAGAATACTAGCATCCCAAGCTGCATTTAATTATAAATAAAGTAAGAACAGAAACTGAAAAGGGAACTTTGTATTGACTTTTTGTAATCACTGAACATTTTTTTCTGGGAGTGCAAATTCTGCTATATTTGCTATAGTTTACTGATGAGAAGTGGTAAATGATAAATGTACCAGTGTCATGATGCTTAGTCTGTCTATACTACATGCTGGTGATTTTTATTACTTCAACCTCAAAACAATGCTGATTTGTTTCATATGTAGCAATCAGTGGTATAAATAGGCATAGCCATTGTTCACATATGCATAAAGTTTTGGTGTGCCACTCCTAAACAGAATAGCTTCATTTGTAACCATTATCATTCTGATGCAGTGTTTTAAAATAAACATTGATTGTAACACAGCATTAACATTTGACTAAATGTTTCTGATATCACTTGGCATATCGTTTGTTTAATAATATGATTAGTTATGTGAAGACAGTGTTATTTTTATTGTTAGTTAATACCCTGAGTGGGTGTGCCAGTTTCATAACATATGGGGATGACAAATGGCAGGGATTTGTCTTTTTACCTAAGTACATGTACTAGTTGTATAGAGTAAGTACAAAAAGGGAAAAAAGTCCTCACTAAATTGTTTGCAATAAAAAAAGAAATGACAATGCAATATTTACAAGATAGCAGTTTACACTAAATTATGTCAGATTAGAAAGACTCAGGTAGTACAATATAGAGGAAGGGAGAAGAATAAGAGGTTCTTATTATAGCAAATGGCCAGAACACAAATAGAAAAAGACAAGAACAGATTTATACTAAGAAAACTGTTATGTCCTGCAACATGATTTTGTAGTTTTCTATAATCTCTTAAGCCTCTCCAGGTATACTTTGCTGACAGCTCAGTTTATAATGTTGGTAATAGAATTATTGTAAATTATCTATTTTTTCTCATTGTCACACTTGATGTAACCATGTTTGTTACACTTTCATATTATCTTACTATTTTTTTTGCAACTTTTCTCCCTGATTCTTTGCTGAAAAAGGGTCTTACATGACTCAGTTGGACTATCACAGTCAACATATGCAATAAATAAATAAACAAACAAATAAGTAAACATACAAACAACTAAAATAAATAAATAAATATACAACACACTTTAAATAAATACTACAGTCAATGTGTAGTAATCAGTGGTGTATCTAGAAATGTACACAACAGATGTTATATCTAGCCTGCTAAATCTTTTTGTGTGTGTGTGGGTGAAAATCTTTGCAATCAATGCATCAAGCTTTGACTTTTAAAAGGAGGTGTGTGCATGTTCCTGTATTGCTCACTGAAACCACCACTGCTGATTGTTCTTTTATTCTTTGTTTAATCTGTTCTTTGATCCTGTTGTAGCAGTACTTGTTTCCAACAAGTCATATTGCTGTATATGCTTTCTTCAGCTTCCTTTTTTACATAGTATAACTTTATAATATTATGTTGTAACTTAACAGGTAGCACTCTTGTCTTTAGTACTCAAAGATGGGAATGCTATACGTTCTATTCCTACATCAGGTATTTTTATTAATTTTCCAATAGTGACACTGCAGTGCAGCTTAAGGGAGATGCTGCTCTTCTGAGTGTGCCAGTCTTTGGATAAGATGTTAAACCATGGCCAGATCTACCTAAAATGGGGGTGGTTCAAGTGGAATCTAAAGATCCCACAACATTTATCAAAAGGAGTAGGGATTGTTTTATTTGTATATCTTAATATTATTTATATTTTACATTATTTATAGGTTCATAGGTTGGTACTAGGCTATCGACCCTAGGGCCTATACAAGCCTAGCCATAACAATTCCCTGGATATTTCTAACCACAATATTTACTTCCCTGGACCCCTGTTTAGCAGGGCAACTGATGTGATCCCTGGGGTGAATTTCCTTTCTCCCATCCAGTCGTTAAGGTTCATTTTGAAGAGAGCCAAGGATGGTTCTGCTTGACATGTATGGGCAGTCTATTCCAGAGAATAGGGAGTCTCTGGGTCAGGAACCTATCCCTCCAACACATTTTATTCATTGTGATGCCAAGGTTTAGATCCCTCGAGTGTTTGGCTCTGAGGGATTGTGATTTCCATAAGTGGAGCATGCCCAGCAGCTCAGGGTATATATTTTTATATTCACAATATTTATACTTTGTCTCACATTGATATGTATGCTTTTCATATTGTCAGAATCACATTCTAATTACATTAGCAATGCTTCCTTATTATTTCTTTTACCTTTTTTACCATTGTGTTTATCCCCATCCTTTCTTCCATAGCCATAATTTTCTTTCGGCTAACACATCATCTCTGTTTTTACTATACAGTAATCCATCAAATCTTCTTCCCACAATACCACATTCCTACAAACAATATTTTGTCCCATTTATGAATTTTGCATTCCCATCCTTCCTCATATGTTCCCTACAATATCATACCCATATTTATATTTCTAAATCATTTCCATTTATACTCATATTTAAAAAAAATCTCAAAAACATTTAATTCTTTTCACATTAAAAAAAGTTTTGCTGTTTATTCCATATTGCATTCATTACACTTACTTTCCTCTATTACTTTATATTTTATGTTATATTTTGCTGGTAATTTAACCACCAAAATTCACTAGACAACATCTGCCTCATTAATCATCTCAAACTTTTGTTTTCTATGTTATTACAGCATTCTTTACTTCTTCCTTTGTTTCTTTACATGGATACACCAAGTAATATTTTTTTCCATGACAGGTTTATACCATTGCCCTCTCTTTCCATCAATTCCATTAAAATTGTAACATCCATAACATATATTGTAACATCTATAGCATAACTTTATTTTCATAATATTTCCCTTTTGTCTTTTTATGCTTTCTATTTTTTTCTCTCCTTCATTTTCCATACTTCATATTTCACATATCACATTTTCCTGTAATTTTTGTTTCTCCGTTTCTCATTTACAATCCTTTTTACCCAAGTTTTTTTTTAATTCAGACCTTCTTCCATTTTGATATTTATCAGTTCTCTTTTAAATGGATTCATTTCTGATCCCCAAATAAAATTGCAAAATGCCTCTAATAGTTATTTTTCCACCTTAGCTGGTAACACCCTCCAATGTATGCTAGTTTTCCCAATATGTATAGCTTTTTCTTACCTTCAAAAAGAGTAAGGGAAGTTCCTAGTGCCCTGTACAGTATTCCCCTCTTTAATATGAATGCCACCTCAGGTCTCCTCTGAAAAGAGGCTGTTGGCCTAGTCAGATTAACCCTGTCAACACAGTGTTAATAAATAAATAAAAATAATAAATGTTATACTGCTTCTTCATCTGTTTATCTCCTGCATTACATACCTATTTAGCACAGTTGTAAGTTATAACAATAAATAAATGCATGCTGCTTTTGGCATGTATGACTAAATTATTTAATCCAGGTCTGCATGATGGCACAAAGTCTAAACCTGTTCAAACTAAATGTTTTACTTTATATCCACTTCTGATAGCACTGACTGCACTCACTGTACAGTGCTACACTACTGACCAAAAACAGTGTTGATGCTTCTAAATGCATTAAACTCTATGTGCAGATAAAGCTATATATAATTTTTTTCTTTCATTCTTTTATACCCAGTTAATCTTTTTCAGGGTCATAGGGAAGCTGGAGTCCATTCCAACATTCACTGGGCACAGGACAGAAAAAAAATAATCCTGTAAACGACTCTGACTAATGCTGGACAGAACTCAATTCCATCAAAGAACATACAGCCACTCACATGTGGAGCACACACTTTTGGGGAGTTTGGAGAATTACCAGTTTACCTATGACATATCTTTGTGATGGTGACACCATGCGCAAATGCATGTGGAGTGGACACAAGGGGGAAATGCAGGCTTACAGAAGTAACCAGTAAAGAAATTAACCAGGCGCTGTTAGTCAGCAGCTCTAACTGCTGTAGCTCTGTGCTGACTAACTTAAGTTTTAGTTTCAGCTGATTTATTTTTCAGCCAAATCTGTCTTTGACCTTTTCCATTTTCAGTTCACATAGCTAGTTGCATATTTTTGGAGACTTTTTGCATTTTGTTTTTAGTTGTACTAATGCAAGTGTGCAGAGAAATGTAGTTCTCAGCCATACTTTCAACTGGAATATTTTTATTTTGCATCACAATAGTTGCTCCCGTATTTAACTTCCTTACCTATGTGTGTAATAGCTAGTCTGTCACCGATTCAGGTCATGGATGAAAAATGTCTAATGGATCAACCTGCAAACAGACAGGAAGGAAGGAATGAAGGAAATATATTGTTTATAATCAAACATGTAGCGAATAGTGTCACTGGATAGCAGCAAGTGTGACTTAAGAGCAGAAAAGATAAAACATACAGAATTCTGGCTGCCCTTTGACCTCCCAGTTGTCATACTATGCTTTGTAAATGGCAAGCATTGTTAAGTCTCTTAATCAGACATGAAGTTGACGGACCACTGATATGTGTGATATATTATGATAAAGCAGATTTCTCTATAGATAAAATATCATAGTCATGTAGACAGCATCTCATTCTCCAGTGTCCTGAAAGCAGAGTATATTGTAAGAATATTTGCCAAATTGTTTAGTAGTCTTCACACTTGTATTTATGCTGATGCTGCACATCAGTGCATAGTGAGATGTGGCATGTCACAGCAAAAAGTGAACAAATACTCAGAAACTTAGGCAGGATATCAAAGGAAATGGTACAAATCAATCTTTTTTTTTTCAAAAATCTTTTTTTTTTGCTATGAATCAATCTTATCGATCTTTGCCCAAGGAATGATGAAAAAATGAAATGACAGGGAAAACAGTATCCATTTAATATTTTCAAGCAACCTACTGGATTATGTCAACCTGATACCTAAATTTAACTTTATTTTGTTATATTTGTGTGTGTGTTGTAAGAAAATATGACTCATTGATCCTGGGAGACAAGGTAAGACACAAATTGTTATTGGAATCATAAATCATTTGCATATCACACTGCTGTTATAAGTAATGAATGCATCAAAATAGTATAGATCATTCAAATTACAAGCAGGAAAGTGAATGAATTTGTAATGTAATCTAAGACACAGTCTATTCTAGTTGCTTATGTGCTAACCTAAAATATATAAAATGAAGTAATCTTTCTGGTGACTGAGCACATATCAAAAACATAGGTCTTATCAATTCATTTCCATAAATAATTTCACAATTCATAATATTGTTTTTACATTGTCTTGTGCTCCCTGCATCCCTTGTCACATTTCTGTTACTACATGGAGAAAATTCATGGTTCTAGTCGCGTGTTCTTCTCTGTTCAGCATAAGATATTAAAAAGCAATCCTGTCAGCACAGAGTTTCATTCTTCTTCTTGAACAGTCCTTGCTCATGTCAGATTAAGTTATCCTTTGCATTACATTCAGTTACATTTCCAAAGAAGTTCAATAGCAGTCTGTCTTCTAAATGCAGTATATTTATTCCTTTAGTTTAAAACGCATATCTGAATTTAATTTAGAGACAGTTACATGATACATATCCACAGAAAAAAATGACATATCTATTAATTATATAATGTGTGTCTGTGTAAATATATATACCTTCTTTTTGCAATTCCGGATACAAAAACTAAAAAAAAAAAAAAAAAAAAAATCACTAACACATTTCTTTTACATGGTGTGTGGGGGGAGCTTTGCTCCCACACCCCTGATGTGGAGGTTCTGCCCTAACACATCATCATTACTTATATCTGCTAACTCCATTGTCAAACAACCAGGACCACAAGGAAAAATAAAACACTGTAGAAAGCAAAGTCTCTGTAATGTGACTTGTTTATTTTTTCTTGATAAAGAGTACAGTAAATAGTGTGTGATAGCAAAAATAGCTCTTTTTTTGTCTCTCCTTGTCCTTCATTAGTAAAGGCCAGGCACCCTGGTGCCCAATCACTCTAGGTCTACTAGCTATCTTCTTGCCACCCAGGACTATTCTAGTGTTGCTGGGGCTAGTTTCGACCATAGGCACTTGGGTGCACAGTACATTTTTGCATCTATTGGGGGGTTTACTATGACTTACAGACTTCTCCCTGTCCTTTGACCTAATGGTATGCTTGAGGGACGGGCATGCAATTGAGATGTGTAGCATGTTTCCCCTGCCTCCATGGCAGCTCAGCCATGTCTCCATCTATATTCCTCTCTTCTGAGTATGTCTACCAGTGTGCCACTTCCCTTCTCCACTAGGGATCGACACAAAAGATGCCCCTTAGAGCCATACACCCACACACTTCCAGTATGGTAATGCCCATCCCTCTTTGCTGCTCCATCAGTCAATCAAACTTACTAATCAAACCTGGGTTGGCTGAGTCGTCATCAGGGCTTTATCCCACTATGCAACAAGAGTGTCTTGTGATAGCAAAATAGTTCTTACACACACACACACACACACACACACACACACACACACACACACACACACATACACACACATATATTTTTTGAGTTTTAAATATTTTTGATCAGTTTTTTTAATGTTGATGTTATGATAGATGCTACACATATAGCTGCAAAAAAGGATAAGAGTACTGAAACGGATAATCAGGGATTGGCAAGGTTTCAGGGTGAGACAGGTGATTCACTTGCATTTTTGGTTACTATCAGTGATCAAGTGTGGGGATCTTCAGACCTGAACTTAGATGTGCCAAGGCAAGTCCAGTATTACATCAGCAGTGAGGAGGAGGGATTTGTTTTCCCATATGGGAAACCTTACTGAGGCTTATGAAGGAATTGCCTGATAATTCGCTTTTCCAGTTCTGTGGCTACTCACAATTAGCAGCACAATAGATAGATAATATAGGCAATTAGTTGTCAACACATGTGTTATGATAATGCATTGTGCTTAAGAGACTTGAAAAGTGGCATGCTTTCCGGCTAAAGGCATATAAAGACAATTCTAGGTCAGTTTTTCTTGAGGTTAAAACAGGGCTGTCAAAGGATTAGATTTTGGCAGAATCCTCTTTAGAGAACTTCTGAATTTGGTAGCTTCTTCAGGTAGAGAGGAGCAGGTGGTCAATACCCTCTATGTTTGACCAAAAGGAAGGGCAAATGGTTGATGCTAGACTTGAATGAGCGGCAGGTTGGAGAGTGATGGCTGGTACTTTTCATATTAGGCATGCACGCTGTCAAACACATTTTGATTAGCAATGAATTTAATAAAACCATGGCTGTAGATATTTCCTTCAAGATCACAAGTGGTGTATTACTGAGGTCTGGGAAGATAGTGCAGTCTACCTTCAAAAGGGACCCTGATTTGTACTAAGGGTATATAAGTTATAGGTTGCACCATTCAGAAACTTATACTTAAATGTGCAGTGAGTACCTGTCTTTTGTAATGTCTCTGCTATAGGACTATATGGTAGGATGAGATAAGATAGCTTCATCAGCTTATGCCCTCTTGCAATGCATTTTTATATTCCTCTGCCATTCCATGCATAATGGTCCACATATAAGCTTTGTAAAGTGTTATATTAAGGTACTGTTAAGCCCCGTTTTATTACCTCTGAATCTGCATTTGATGTTTTGCACAGCAAAGGTTAAGAGGAAATTTGTTTTTACTAGAAGTTAAAGCTTTAGAGTGGAATAACAGTTAATGTTATGTATTAATACTGGCTGCACTGCTCATACTTATTGGTAGTTGCAATTTCTAAACAAGAAGATGATAATTTAATTTGTTTGCTTTGATTTAGTGTGTGTGTGTGTGTGTGTATATATATATATATATATATATATATATATATATATATATATATATATATATATACATACACACACACACATATCCCAGTTGAGTTTACATTTGTTTCAGTCTGTCTGAGTAAACAAATGTGAATTTAGATACATCATGCTGGCTGGGTATAATGGTGCTGTGGTAGCGTTGTCGCCTCACAGTAAGACGTCCTGTTCGATTGTCAGCTAGAGCGTCTTCTGTGTGGAGACATGCGTGAATGGGCGTACCTTCGTTGAAGGTTGTGCATCAGGGCTGGCAACTCGGCACATAAAAATCTACTGCCAATCATTAGCGGACCGGAGTTCCGCTGTGTCGACCCCTAACCGGGAAAAGCCGAAAGACTCAACAACACTGGCTGGGTATAATGAAGGATTACAGATTTCTTGAAGCAAACTATGACCCCGCCACACAAATACTGACAAGTTATTTAAATTAATGTCTCAAAGTCTAAATATAAAAAGGTAATGAAGCCGAGTGAACAGTCAAAAAGTCATTTAGTCAAATACGTATCTTGCAAAATAACAATTATACAGTAGCTTACAGAAAGTTCTCTTCTTTGTCTACCCATTTTTTATTTATTAATTTTTTTTGCACCTGATGTAACCTATCTGAATTAGTTTAAAAATCACTCAGGAGACAAATGGGTCGAATGGATAGTTTTGTTCACTGCCCATATGAATTTCCACATCTCATCTTTTGGCACTTAGTATTAGGAATGCAACATAACTTAGTGCATGACATAGGTCAACTACCATATAATGAAAGGAGAAAAGATTAAATATATAATAATAACCTAAACCTTTTCCACAAAAAGGATGGAGTAGATGTCTCCCCAGCTTAGAAATACAGTTTGCTGGGATATTTTCAAGATCTGATAATATGAGTCCTGATGCTCCAAGGAGTTAAGTGTGAGCAGAAGAAAATATGTACTATACCACCATAACCTAATTCCCCCCAATTTCCCCACCCAGCAGCTTGGTCCCTAACACTAAATCTCCACTCCACTCCACCTCCCTAAATATAAATTTCCCAGTCACTGTCTAAGCCTAAATCTCCAAACGCCAGTCTCTTCCTACCCTAAAACTGTCTTCCTGCTTGCTAAACTTAAAATTCCATCTCCACTCCCTAAACTTAATTCCGCAATCTCTCCCTAAGCAAAAACACATTTCACTCTCCCTTACCTAAACCCAACTTCCCTGATCCCTCCATAACCCTAAAATGTCTTTTCCACTCCCTAATCCTACCCCCACACTCCCTTATCCTTCTGTTTTCCTGTCCCTTTCCCACAAGTGTTTGCCCAAACCTACATTTGAATTTGAGTGCAAGCAGTGCTTCATCCCCACAGCTGCTTGCCCAAATTCAGATTTGAGTTCAAGCATGAGCAGCAGCCTACCCAAACTACAAGACACCTGAGTTCCTGGCTTTGAAACAGTGGGTTTTGAGTGTTTGAGAAGTTTGTAGTAGAACCATGTGTGTGTGTGTATATATATATATATATATATATATATATATATATATATAGAGAGAGAGAGAGAGAGAGAGCATGCACGGGAGGGAGAGGTACAGAGAGAGACAGACAGTATACATATCATAACAGTTAGCTGGTTATGTTTTGCATCTTCATTTTAAGTACATGGTACAAAATAAGTAGCAGTGAAAGCATTTTTTAGTGTCAGTGGCTCAAAAGGTGGCACACACTTGTCACTGACCCAGGAAAAGTAATGGTCAGTGGGCCTATTCCTACAGCAAATGCATGCCTTCATTTTCCAATGCTGTCAATGTCATGCAATGTGAGGGGAAGAGTGCTGCAGTTCTGATAGTGTTGTCCTTTGGGCAGAATGTTAAACCGAGGTCCTATTTGCTTGAGTTGATGGCAAGTCATGTAGGTTTTTAAGATGCCAGATACCTCCTGTGGTAGACTCTTCGGTCCCGAGACTCCTTCAGGATTCTTTGGAGCCATTGCCTGCTCTGACACCTTCAGTGCAGTCCGTGGTGTCTAGGAGCCATAGTTCTCCGGTCGGCTCTGGGGGAGAGTCTCTTCAGTTCCTAGTCTGCCCCTCGTCGCGTTGGCTTGGGTAAGCTCGGCTCCTACATTGGCCTCGGAGCTGATCTTTTGGTGCTGGGGATTTCCTCCATTTCCTTGGAACCGAGGGTGTCCTCAGAGCTGAGGGGATCGGCCTTGGAGGTGATGAGGAGTGTGCTGTCCCCTCCTGCAGCTCTACTCAGGGATACTGGCATTCCTCCCCTTCAGGCACCGGCGTCTGCTTCGGCACCATCCTATCCACAGGGCAGCAGAGATTCAGGGCCTCAGGAAGCCCCACTGGGCAAGTCCCACTCTTCTGACACCTCCCCAGACTACCCATCTGAGGAGCCACCTTGGAGGAGGACATGCAAGAGGAAGCATGTAGACTCCCCTGATGAGTCCATCACTTATGATAGTAACCTCAAGGAAGCAGAAGGGTCCCTTCCGAAGATATATCTTTCGTAGATATCCTGGGTATCCTAAAATACAGAGGTGGCTGGAAGCCCATCAACCCTTCTGATGAGGAGTCAGTGTACCTGAAGGCCTTTGAGTCTCAACCTTCAGTCTCCTGGGTTTCTCCATCTTTCGATGAGCTCATGGATTTGGTTAGTTGGAAGGCATGGGAGTCACCAGTAACTATGGAGCCAGTCCCTAGGAGGCCAAATAATTTTCTGTCAGCTCCTCTGGATAAGGCATTTCTCTCAAAAGGCATACCCGTAGATGCTATGGTGGTGGCAGCCACCAAAAAGGAACTCTCTGACACTTCCTCATCTGTCCATTCACAGAATAAGGAGTCCTAAACAATGGACAGATATGGGAAGCATGTTTTCTCATCAGTGACTTTCACCCTCAGATCGCTGAACTACCTCACATACTTTCCAAGACTTCAAAGAGATCTCCTGAAGGAGTTAGGAGGTACTCTACAAGGATCATTAGCTGCGGGGGTCTCAGAAAAAAGTGACCGCCCAGCTATCCACCTTAAATTCCATAGTCAATTCCTCCATGAGGCTGATATCCTATGCTGCAGGTGAAGCGAGCAGGGCAGTGGGTTCCAGAGTTTTCCTGAGGAGGCACTCTTGGATGCGCTTGTGCAACTTTGTGGAGATCTTCAAGTCTACCTTTACCAATGCCCCTTTTGATGGTTCCTCTCTTTTTGGTCCAAAGGTCAAAGACACACTCACCAGATGCGAGCAGGAAGGGAAAAGTCTCTCTGCCATTGGAGTACATTTTTCTGTACCTTCAAGATCTTATCCTAAGGGCCAGAAGAGTGGAAAAATGTGGTTCAAAAGACCCCAGGGAGTTTTTCAAGATGCATGAGGTAAGCCCTTCCCCAGAGGCAGAGGGGTTAGGCAATAATGGTAGATGCCACCCATGTGGCGGGGGGGTTCACAAAGCCAGGGTGACTGCAATTCCTTTTGAGGCCATCCCTATCAGCGCTCCTGAAAGGAGGTTCAACTGCTCTTTTCTGGAGGCGGTCGGGGAAGATTAACTTTGTACTCAGAAGCCTGGTAAAATATCACAAGAGACAAGTGGGTACAAAGCATAATATCCAAAGGATATTCCATTCCCTTTTGCCATTCCATTCTACAGATCAGAAAAATCCCGGATGTTCCACCCAGTCAGAGGGAACAAGCAACCACAGCAATCCAGGAGTTGCTAAGCAAAAGAGTCATCCAAGAAATCCCTGCAGACCAAATAGGATTGGGAACTTACTAAAGATTCTTTTCAGTATCAAAAAGAACAGGGGACTGGAGATCCATTTTGGATCTCAGCAAGTTGAATGAATCTGTAAAGAAGTCCAAGTTCTGAATGGTGACACTGCAGTCTATTCTTACCTTTTTAGGGAAAGATGATTAGATGTGCTCAATAGACCTCCAAGATGCGTACTACCACAAAAAAATGGACAGACAATCAAGGAGTCATCTACACTTCCGGCTGGGAGCCAGTCATTATCAGTTTTGAGCTCTGCCCTTTGGTCTCACTATAGCCCCACAGAGTGTTCACCAAATGCACGGCAGTAGTAACAGCTCAGCTGAGACGCCTAGGATTCCAAGTGTTTCCATACCTGGACGAGTGGCTCCTAACTGCCATCACCAAGCATCTACTTCTACAGGCCAGGGACACTACACTGGAACTTTGTACGCAGTTAGGCATAATAGTGAATTTTCAAAAATCTGCCTTGTTGCCTTGTCAGCGTATTATATTTATCGGCGCAGATCTAGACACCTCTTCTATGATGGCTCACCTTCCACCTGACAGAGTCTCTGTCCTCAGACAGCAATTAGTCAACATTCTTCCCAGGAGCAACGCAAAAGTAGTCCTAACACTTCTTGGAACCATGGCATCAACCATAACTCTTGTCCCTCTAGCCAGGATGCACATGAGAATCCTTAAGTGGCTTTTGTTTGCTCAATGCTCTCTTCAAGAACTTCCCATGTCCCATCAGATAACGATAACGAATTTATGCAAGCGAGATCTCCGATGGTGGTTCCAGTCTAATCATGTTACCCTCGGAAGATCTTTTGTTCCACAACAACCTGTCCCTACGGTGACCACAGACACTTCCCAGATAGGGTGGGAGGGGCATTTTCTGGGAAGAAAACTCAAAGGCACATGGCGAGAACATGAGGCTCAGTTGCACATCAATGTTCTAAAGATGAGAGCAGAGCTTCTGGTGTTGCAAGCACTTCAGGACTCTCTCCCACTAGGAATGACTGCAATCCAGTCAGACAACATGTCCGTAGTCTGGTACATAAACAAGCAAGGAAGAACCAAATCATACCCCCTTTGTCGAGAGGTGCTAAGAGTATGGCAATGGGCAATTTCTTCCCAACATTTTCTGGTAACAACGCACATCCTGGGGAAATCCACCATGATAGACGACAAGCTCAGCAGGGCGATTTTAATGCCTCATGAATGGTCTCTGAAACAGAGCATAGCGGACAAGATTTTCCGGACTTGGGGTCAGTTTTGCTGCAACCTATATACAACCCTGCTGAACACCAAATGCAGCAGCTACTTTGCCCTAATTCCCCCAGTGGAGGAGACACCGAGAGATACACTCGTCCATGATTGTCCCTTGGGACTACTGTATGCCTTCCCTCCCTTTCTGCTAATTCCCAAAGTCATTCAGAAAGCCAAGATCTTGGAAGCAGGCTAATTTTCATTGCTCCATATTGGCCTTGTCAGATTTGGTTTCCCTTCCTCTGGCCTCACCTTCTGGAGAAGCCATGGACTCTGGACTTAGTCCCTAGGGTTGCCACCCCTCCATTTTTTTCTGGACTATCCGGAAATCAAACTGATTCTCTGGTAGTCCAGAAAACACTGTACAAACTCTAGTATTCTGTTTTAAAAAAGGAAACAGACTATCAGAGTTTGTAAATTGGCTGATTTACTATGCTTTTCTTTAAAAAAGCATAGCAAATCAGCCAAAAACAGGTAGCGGGAATGGAAAAAGAGGGCATTCCCCACCAAGTGATGTCACTGTGATGTCACAAAATTGGCAGAATATGGTCGGGAGAGGGAGTGGGTGGGCGGGGTTACTGGTGATGCTAGGGGTGTGGCTTTAATCGGGTTTTAGCCACAACGAAAAGTGGCAACCCTACTAGTCCCAGACATTCTGACTCATATGTCGGGTACGCTTCATCCTTCTCTCCAGACCTTCAATCTGACAGCTTGGCTGCTCCACTTCCAAATATAGACAGGCTTCAAGATTTTACTCCAGCAGTCAGACACATTCTGGTCTCTTCTCATAAGGCTTCCAGCAGAAAATTGTAGTCCAGCAAATGGAAGAGGTTCTCCTACTGTGCAAGAGCAAGAGACATAGATCCCTTCTGTACCTCTATTAGTTCAATTTTAGAATTCCTAGTGGAACTTTTTCAGCAAGGCTCTGCTGCAGCTACAATTAAAGTCCAATTAGCTGCAATTTCCAATTATCACATCAGCAAATACACTCCTAATCTCATGTCACACAGGCTGTGTAAAGCATTTTTAAAAGGAACTTGTTTGTTGAGGCCTCCCATTAAAGAACCTTTATCACCTTGGGACCTAAATTTCATTCTCACTTGTCTGACTTTACCCCCTTTTGAGCCTGCTTCTTCATATCATCTAAAGTTTCTCTCCTGGAAAACCATCTTATTAGTGGCCATTACATCCAAAGTTGCAAGCCCTATCAATTAAGCCACCATATCTAATCTTTCATAAGGATAGGGTATTCTTGAGTACTAATCCATCTTTCGTAACAAAAGTCTGCTCTCAATCCAATCTGAACCAGTCTATTGAACTTCCAGTTTTCTTTCCTAATCATTCCAGCAAGGCAGAATACAAACTACATCAGTTGGATGTACATAGGCAACTGAGATTTTATTTACATAGAACCAAAGATTTCAGGAAAAGAGATCAACTATTTGTTTATTTTTCTCATGCAAAGGGAGGCAAACCAGTATCAAAAGTCACACACTCAAACTGGCTTACCAGTTGTATTACGTATATATACAATTCAAACAATAGAAGTCTACCTTTCAAAATCAAAGGCCATTCAACAGGAGCTCTAGCAACTTCATCTGCTTACCAAGCTAGACTATCTATGGATAGCATTTGTGCAGCGGCTACATGGGCCAGGCCCCATACTTTTATTACTCATTACAAGGTAGATTTGACATCCGTGGTGGTGGTGCTGCGGTAGCATTGTCGCCTCACAACAAGACGTTGTCCCGTTCGATTCTCAGCTACAGCGTCTACTGTGGAGACATGCGTGAATGGGCGTACTTTCGTTGAAGGTTGTGCATTAGGGCCAGCAACTCAGCACGTAAAAATCAACTGCCAATCATTAGCAGACCGGAGTTCCATTGTGGCGACCCCTAACCAGGAAAAGCTGAAAGTCACAACAACAAGGTAGATTTGACCTCCAGTGACAGAGATTCTTTTGGGTCCACAGTGCTCAAAGATGTTCTCCCATGAGCCACCCAGGAAAATGGTGCTAGGGATGCTGTCCCATCCAGTAAGAAAGAAGGCGAGAGGGACAACATAACATAAAGAAGTTCTGTACTTACCATAACGTTCCATGTTTGTTGTCCTCTCTCACCCTTTTTTCTTATGTCCCTCCCTCCTTTCCCAGGCCAAGGCTAATGGAGGATTTAGATGAGGGTTTTTCTTCCTTCCACTGAGAAAGTTCCTCTGAAATTACTTGTTTTTCCTCTTGTATACACATTGTGTATATATATATATATATATATATATATATATATATATATATATATTTTTTTTTTCATGTTTCGTAGATAGGAATATACATTCCGTTTATGGCTAGCAGCAAACAAGATCTAGGGGTTATTCCAATGCATTGTGGGATAGGTATTCAGCCACGAGCCAAGTCAGAGACTTCAAGCTAGTATATTGGCCGAGTCGGAGCCGAACCCATCCAGTAAGAAAGAAGGGCGAGAGAGGACAACAAACGTGGAACTTTATGGTAAGTACATAACTTCTTTTTTCTTTGCAATATCCCTCATTCTTAGAGGAAGTGAAAAAATGTTATATGCTATTTTGTATTCAAATTTTATGCTAACTAGAAGTCAAGCTTTTTACCAGGATGTACTTAATTTTTCAAGGGCATCTATACCTATTTTTGATGTCTGCAGGTTGATACATATGGGATTAGCCCTGCCTACAAAAGCATAAATTGAAAATGAAAATAAAAATAATGTACGGCAGGAAGACAATACATATTCTCTCAGAATCAAGAAGAAAGTATTCATTTTAATAGCAAGTAATGTATATGATAAGTCTAATGCAAAAGCAAAGATACATTGTGAAATGTAAAAATAATACATGAATATCAGGTAAATTAACCACACTGTTTGGCTGAGACACATCACAGCAAAGACTACTGTGTGGGTACATCTGAAGTGCCTAAAGCCTACCTAAGAAGGCAGATCTTAAGACTGATGCAATGGCTTGAAAAGCTCAGAGATGATGAGATTTATTGAGCTTCAGAGAGACCACATATTTGCTTTTACACATTTACATCCTGAATTTTGTGTTGATATACGTCAAAGACCATTTTAGCAGTAGTATTTGCTAATCTGTGTAACTGTTGATAAACTTTACTTGGTGACAAGACTACTTGCTTCAGTAGAGTTCCTCCCAATTTTCACTGCAACGAAAAAAGTGGAAATAAGCCGAAATCAGCGGGTGCCAATGAGACCCGTATGTAGTACTTTTTAACATCTGAATGAAGTGCTCTTCTGCTCTTCTCTATTGCAGTATTTTTTACCTAATGGTCCTATATATGAAGTGAGCAGCAGTTCCAATATCAAAAGGATGAAATAGTTAAGTTCCTTTTCACACTTCATTGATTGGGTTTGCAATCCCACTTATTCAGAGATAATTTACTAAAACGCATTGTTTACAATTCCTATACATTTTCTCACAATATTCCAAAAGAACAGTGACAAAACTGAGGAAGTGGTTAAAGTATACCTTAGCTTCCAGAAATTCATAGAAAGTACAGATTATCGCCTCGTGTTACTGATCTGATCCTCACTTAATGTACAGATTTCTTGCAAATCATGGAACTAAAATTCAGAATTTATATCCCCCAGAAAATGCATACTAATGTAAAAAGTGTTATCTTTCTAACAACTTTCTAAGAGCGATATTTAAAATCTCTCCCTGATTTGGACCCTTTGCCCCTCCATACACATCACGTACGTTATTGTTGGCTTTGTCCATAGTTGATGCAGTAAGAGGCTGAGAGGTGTGGGTTAAACGATGCATTGTGTCCGTAAAAAAACTGACAATTATTTGTGCCTAGCGATGCATTTTAGGTAAATGAGAATGATGATTATAGATATTAATGGACATATATTAGAGTGTTTAGTTGCTCTGTTATTTTTATGTCACACAACAAAGGTGATTAAATCTTAAAATCTGTAGGGGTAAGAGAATAGGTGAACCAAGAACGGTTATCACTAAGAAGTATTCCCCTTAGTTTTGCTACCTTTTCGAAATTGTATTTTACTTTATTTAAGGGGGAGGGGGCATATTTATTAACGATCATCCACGTGTTATGTTTTACAACCTAAATTATCTGCTCGTTCATGATCAGTAACCCATGATTTGACTTAGAATTGCCGCCTTAATGATCATCAGTCACTTCCCGACATGGAAACCGACAATTTTAGATGGAAGAAATGAAACACATGGAGAAACGTAGTAATATTTCTCAGAAGGCTTTTTCGCGTTCAGCAACATCGATTGCTTCAGATATTTAGGTAAAAATACAATTTCGATTTCCCACTGAGCAAAATCTTTGTCATACTGAAATGCACTGTACAATGTATTGTGAGACTGCTGTTAGATCACATTTTTTTCATCTAGGTTTAAAAAGCTTTCTTTACTCTTGCAGTAAACTTTTCCATCAGTGTCATATTATCCAATACGAGGCCTAACGTCAGAGCCACCATACCTTTCATCTTTCTTTTCCATATATTAATTTTCCTTTTCACAAGCGATTCCAACAAGTGAGCTACTTCAGCTTCCAAATGTAAGTCAACAACTCCCCCTACTGACGCAACTGAGAAAAATATACCTCAGCACAAGCGTGCCCATCACCCGGTATAAAAACAGTTGGCTGCAATCACATGGAATGACAAATGCGTCTGTAGCACAAAAATGATTAGTGTTCCGAGATAGCTACCATCCACTCAAACTGAACTGCTTACTTCCCTTTTATGACTAAACATTGTTCCCTGTGCAGCAGCAAGCGTTCGGGAAAAAAAAAGCATTCCCTAATTCAACCTGATTAACGTGAAGGTAAATAACACAACAGGTTTAAATGACCCACGAAACAGCAAAAGGAGTTTGCGTGCCTTGTTTCTTAAGATTTGTATGATGCTGTACTATTATTTCGTGACGTAGCATCTTGGTACACAGCGCTTAACATCATACCTCAAAACCTGTTAGTGCAAGAAATCTGGACAAAGCCTAACAAAATGGAGGGACAAAGGACAAAAATGGGGACAGATTTTAAATAATGGTCTTATCAAAGTAGAAAGATGCTAGAGTAACACAGTTTGAAGGATTTGAAATCTGAAACATAAATGTATGTAATTATTTAGTGACTTCAATCCCCAGATCACCCCCAGCGATTTGCTAGAAAACCACAAATTTCAAGAGGAATAGACCACCCATATGCGGTAAAAATCTGGACATTCTGTGGAAATCTGGATCGTTGAGAGTTATTAATACCCATTTGTTATTTGTTTAATCAATTGTGCATGTAAACATTTTTACTGACTCCTGGCTATCATCTTTTGAAACTTTTTTTTTTCACAGCTACAGGCTCTGCACAGCAGGAAAAGTTAGGCAAGGCAACGGGTGTCAAAAGCAACAACAAAAAGTGCATCAAACGAATGTTGGAATATGTGTGTGGAACACTTGGGAGGCAAATGAGCTGAAAAGAGCCCGTGCTTAAGCTTTTGGAAATATCATCATCATGCATAATATTTAGTAGAATTCACGTTCAGCGTGAAATTACTGTAAAAGGATTCGAGAGAACCAGAGAATTCGTCGCGGAGAAATCAGAGGCGCATGCAAAACAATAATCTGACATATTACAAATGGCCTACTATTATAATACTTACTTACCGTCGTGTTTGTATATAAATTACTCGTATTAGGTATCTGTGAATCCGATTTAGGCTATGTAACTCATGTTACAGTTTGCATTTTTTAATTACAACAGTGGTTTTAGCATTGTTACCCTTCTTTGCGCATTGAACCTTTTCGGGTAGATGTAAATATGATCAATCTGTATCAGTGTTCCACTGCGGTTAAAATACAAAATAATGAATGAGAATACCTGAGAGAAGGAAAGATCCACGCAGAACAGATATCTCGCAAACATAATAGCAGAACTTACATATCAAATGTACAGAAGCCTTGTCCCTCGTAAAATGTTTGGCGTTCGTCTAAGTCACTGAGGACTGCAGTTAATAACGCCAGCCGTTAGAGTTCCATACTTGTTAATGTTCAGAAAATGCTCCCTGATGTAAAGCGGGATAATTTTTAATGTTTACGTGAATTAGAGTAGTATTTAAAATTGTCCCTAATTTTGGGCTTTTGTCGTCCGACATTTTTTGGTTTTGTCCAGAATTACTGAGTAAAGAAGTTGAAAGATATGCCATAGTCAGAATCATATAGTTGCAGCCAGGATTGGTGGGGAAGGAAACGGAAAGTAAAAAATAGTGTAGTATGATGGGAGTGCCTCTGGTCATAGAGATACTGAGAAAGGGCAAATGAGAAATAACTGTAATGACAGGTCTGGGGTGGGGGTAGTAGTGGTGAAGCTTGGGACATCTAGAATTTTTAAGTTAAATATGAACTTGTCATTGATTAGTGAGACGAATTAATTAAATTGTGTATTTTGTACTGGAATCATTTAAATAGTTTCCTCTATGAGTGGATCAGAATCCATGAACTGCATTCCCTGAAAAAAGCACTTAAAAAAAGCACTTACAGGGGGGTGCAAGCCTTCCTGCACCCCCAATGTGGGGGGTAAGCTCCCCACATCCTTGAACTTGTATATACCAAATACACAGTTACACCAACTTAAATAAGGGGGGAAATTCCCCCCAAAATAGCATTGCTGCCAGCACAAATTGCCAAAAGTGATTTCATGTGTAGGAACTCTGATCCTCTATGGGTTGAATTTTGGGCAAATGACACTTCAAAATTCAATATTTGCTTACCAGTAGGTTACTCATTTAAATACTGACATGAAATAAACACAGATATCAATAAATACACAACATTAAGTCTGTTTATTGTTTGGTTCTGCTCAGCTTACTGTCAGAACTAACTTACTTGGTATCTAGGAATACCATTATTTGGGAGATATATTTCTGGAGACGTCAGAGCTGATGATTAGTTCTCTACATTAAGCTGAACTTTTGGGAAACTTAAATGGCCAGATTCCAAAAGAGTTGCTCTCAGTGTAAGTTTGCCCTGATTCCAAAAGACTTGGTCTCAGTGTGTAAGTAATTTATTTCAGTCTAAGGCCTCTAAAACAGACTTACACAAGGGACCAGATTCCAAGATACCTGCTGTCAGCCTGCTGTCACTTTAAGTGGTCACTTACACTGAGAGCAAATCTTTTGGGAATTGTGCCTAATAAGTTTAAAGACATCACAAACTTGGTGCTGAGTAGGGCTAAAAAAGGTCTTTCAGCACTGCTTTAAGAGTGAACCATGAATGGGAGACAGCAGCTGATTATTTTTAATGTACTTAATAGTTGACCTGAAATGTTAATGTATGTACCCTTTCAGGACTGATTTTGGTCACAACAGCATTTATAAATGCATTTACCATTGTTTATGTGAAAATGTTCTAGCAGAAGTAAGTTACTGAACTTTTGTCTCGCATTGTTACTGCTCTAATCTGCAAAGTTAATATCATATGTACTTTATTTTATTTATTGCTGTATTTTTCATATTTTATCTCAACTAACTCCTCTGTAGCTGTTATCAGTAGTTGTGTGTATATAGTACCTCTGTTGTTTTTGTTTTTTCCCTAGCTTTTTGTTTCTTTTGGTCACTCTTCCTGGCCAATCCCGTTCTGTTCACCCTTGCTATGCTCAGGCTCACTTTGCTTCTCTCCCACCCCCATTTCCACCCACCCCCATATCATTTCCTTTATACCTAACCACCTATTCCATTCCTCCCCTAACTCCACCCCTTGCTGTCCGCTATGACATTCTAAACACCTTACCCTCCCCTACTTATCACTTCATAGTTTAGTCTGCTGCAAATCCTCCTTCTTTCTACATATCCCCTATTCCCCCTACAGGTTGTTTCACTTAAATTTTACTCAAACTCTCTAACAGGTCCAAAAATTTACTTTTCCTAGTCCCTTACCCACTCCTCACTCCATCCCAATCCTACTTCCCCACCTTAGGCCATGGCTTTTGCAACCCTCTCCATTTTCCTGTTGCCTCCTTTACTTCTCCTTCTCATTCTTACATCTTGTACTACTCCATTACCGCCTGTCCATAGATATCCTATGAATACCATCTGTCCATAGATATCTCACTAATTCCCATACTGTTTCTCATCTCTGCAGTACTCTATTACAATCTCCTCCTATATCTTTTCCATGAACATCCCACTTCCTAAAATCAAACTTCCTCCCCCTCACTAGAAAAAGAGCGTGTCCAGCCAAATGAACCATAAACCTAAAAAGGCAAAGGTACCTGATGGTCAATAAAAGTCGGAGAACCAGTATTTAGCATACAAAACTTTTAATACATGCTTTTGTCAGGAAGACTTCATCAGAAAAAATTCATACAGCCAAAAACCACCACTAAATACCCCACAGTTGATTAATGAACAATAATTCAATTAGAAAACTAAACCAAGCTCTTTAACTCATGAATTACTGGCAAAGACACTATACAGAAAAAAATCATTAAATTAGATAAAAATGTAATTAAATAAAATGTGTTAAAAACAATTAAAACAAATCAAATACTATAATAAGTCTGAATGATTTAATAGTTTAATTTGATGGTTAACTGTCATTTGATAACCTTCAATTTCCTGTTTTTAAGGAAACATTTAATATTGATGCTGTCATTGAGACCAGGTCTTTTGTCCCCTTCTAATCTCACTTGCCAAATTGCCTCCCTTTGCTCTAATACATTTTTGTAGTCACCTCCCCTCAGATCACCCTGCAATACTTCTAATCTTCTAATATTGAAAATACATTTTTTTTTTAATTAATACATTCGTACTTTTCGGCATCCCTAAAATGCATAAAAGCATTACTGACCCCCCTTTCAGACCAATAGTGCCTTTCTCACAGGTGGCTACTGAAGGCATCTCCTTGGTTATTGATGCAGTTTTGAAGCCAGTAGTAGTGAAGCGGACAAAAGAACTGGTCTCAATGACAGCATCAATATTAAATGTTTACTTAAAAACGGGAAATTGAAGGTTATCAAATGACAGTTAACCATCAAATTAAATTATTAAATCATTCGGACTTATTATAGTATTTGATTTGTTTTAATTGTTTTTAACACATTTTATTTAATTATATTTTTATCTAATGAAATACATTTTTTCTGTATAGTGTCTTTGTCAGTAATTCTTGAGTTAAAGAGCTTGGTTTAGTTTTCTAATTGAATTTTTAATTGAATTATCGTTCATTAATCAACTGTGGGTATTTAATGGTGGTTTATAGCTGTATGATTTTTTTTCTGATGAAGTCTTCCTGCCAAAAGTGTGTATTAAAGGTTTTGTACACTAAATACTGGTTCTCTGACTTTTATTGACCATCAGGTACCTTTACCTTTTTGAGTTCCTCCCCCTCACTCTCTAGCATTTAAAACCAAGACTAAGTATTTGACTGACGTACAACCCGTTTAATTTGAAACTTTACCAACTTCATGTAGCCCTGCTTCTATCAGGAGATATACATCTAAACCTTGGGCCCATCCATCATCCCACCATGCATAACTCTACCTCTCCCAACTTAATAAACTCATCCTCTCCAAACAAACATTTTTCCTTTTACTCTATGAATGCCCATAGTATTCTAAACAAAGTTAGCAAAATGCATGCCGGGATAGCCTTCCACAACCCTGATGTCATCACCCTAACAAAGACTTGGCTAAAACCCCAAACTTCTGATAAAGACATTCTCCCCCCTGGTTATAATATACTCTGCATAGATCGCCAAAAACAAAAGGAGTGGTGTTGCCATCCTCTACTCCAACCACCTCACCATTACAAGTATTATGAAATCTATCCCATCCTTTTCTCCTGCTGAACTACTTACAGCTAACCTTAAAATAAATGGCCACACCACTATCACAGTAGCAGCCATCTATATTCCTCCAGGAGACAACATTCCTCTGCTCGAAAATATTCTTTCATACTTTTCTCAACGCATCCCCAATGAAACTATCCTCCTTGGGGATGTCATCATTAACTGGTTAACTCTCAGTAATCCAAACTCTAATACTCATATTAATTTATATAGCTTTACACAACTAATCTCCTAACCTACCCATACAAGCAACTCTCACACATATAGTACTCATTGACTGGGTACTTGTATCTAATCCTTCCAAATATCATGACCCTGAAACCCTACCAAACACCTTGAACGATCACTCCCATATAAAAGTGTTCAGGTTCACTCCCCACTTCTCAAAACCTCCTAAATGTATCACTTGTCGTAAACTCTCTAATGTCCATCCAGAAACCTTTAATGCCCTCCTCTCTAAAGTAAACTGGAAATTCCTTACCCAGCTCCCACTAGAAGAAGCAGTCCTAGCTTTCAGCTCCACCTTCCTTAGCATCTTAGACTAACTTGCTCCCCCTCGCAAAGTCCGAATTAAGTCCACCATATCTCCGTGGCTTTCAAAAGCCATTCATACCCTTATGATAACTAGAGACAAACTATGGAAAAAATGGTCACAAACTAAGCTCTCTGCAGACTTGCAAAAATATAAAGAACTCAGAAATCTGACAAAAAACACATAAACAAAGACAAAAATGACTTCTGTAACAAACCTCCCACAGCCCTTAAATCTAATCCTAAAAAATTCTGGAACTCTATTAACCAAATATTACATCCCGGTAATCTTAGCTCCCCCAATCCATGCCCAGACAAGCCATCTGAAGAAACTGCCACTATCTTCAGTACCTATTTTATCGATTCAATATCTAAGCTACTGAACCCTAATCCAAACTCCTCTACTACTAACATCTCCAACTTTTCTGAACCTACTCCTAATACTATCTCCTCAAATACCTTCCCCCTCAAACCTGTACCTACTAGCTACATCAAAACTCTACTCTCTAAATTAAAACCATGCTCAACATCAGCTGACAATATTCCTTCCACTTTTCTTCTGCTAGCAGCTGACTCTCTTGCTCTCCCTGTATCTATCCTAATTAATCACTCTGTCTCTGAATCTAAAGTCCCTTCCATCTGGAAAAAATGCTACACTTTACCTATACACAAAGGAGGTAACTCCTCTGATAGCTCCAACTTTAGACCTATCACTATCCTCTCCCCTCTCTCTAAAGTACTATAAAAATGTATTCATAAACAAGTTATGCAGTATCTAATACAGGAAAACCTGCTTACATCCACTCAACATGGCTTTAGACCCAAACATAGCACCACTACAGCTCTATTATCT